>NC_054535.1:29977270-30277270 GCF_017654505.1 Polyodon spathula | reverse complement strand
AAAGTTATTTGTGCAGGTTCAGTATTAAAACATGCCTTCATTTTTCTGAACCTTTGTATCTTTTTTTTCTTATTGTCCCAACAGAAAGATGACTGATGGAGATAATTTCAGTACTACCTTAGCTTACACTAAAAGCCCTAAAGTTTCGAAAAGAACAACGTTTCAGGTACATGTGATTTATTTATTTATTTTTAATATATAAATACATGTCTATATGTTAGATTAACATTAATAACCATGGCTTGTTTAATTAACAGAACTATCAACATATCAGAAAATGATTAAAATAGGTTGGTGAATCGCGCACACCTCTGATTTCAGCAATAACCTGGATTACAACATATAATGTCGGCCTATTTCAATTGTATGCATAATTATATTCCAGTAGCTGCAGATTTATCAACTGGGTTGATCTGAGTTTGTTGTACTAGAGTAATAGTGTATAAATACCTGACACTGCATAAGTCATTTTCATGTCATGTTTATTTTTAATGAAGTAATATTTATTCTTTTTTTAAGGATGAGCTGCAGGCAGCAATTTCTGCTCGAGCAGGAAAGCATAATACCGGTACTGAAGAAACACATTACTATTCAGATGACTTTGATGATGTTGATGAAGATGGTGAGTAAGCAAGAAAACCTAATTTAAAAAAATACAAAGTTATGTTATCCGTCTAGGTTAGTGATTTTCACTTCCAGTCCAGTGTCTCATGTTTTTGTTTCAACCAATTAGGTTTGTGTATTGTAGTCTAGTGGTCTGTTTATTTATGTATTTTCTCTCTGTTTGGACTGATAGGGGTACATGAAATTGTGAGCTAGTGGTTTTGGCTGACTGAAAAAAATACAATGTTACAATGGTCAGACATTGTATTTGAAAGTGTAGTTGCCTGGACTACACATTCAAATGTGCAAGGGGCAGTTTTAAAGCTTGATAGCACACCACTGTAAACAAATACACAAGTTTGTCATTACAATTAGTTACAGTGAATGAATTAATCAGGGAATAGAACATAAGGATTTTACTACTGTTTTAATATTAAAAGTTTTAACAAATATGAAGCCATGCATTTTAAATGTAATAAATTAGTTTGAAATTTAATTAAATATTGTGTCAGTCCATAATGTAATAGCAATGCTGTACTACTGCATTCATTTTAAAACTGACCATAACAGCCAAGTTAACAACAAAAACAACAACAACGGCGGAATATGGCCAATATATGTAGGCAAAGAATTCCACAGCATGAAGTGCATTTAACACTAACAACTGTATATAAATGAAGAGTATTATTATTTTTCTTCTTCTTCTTCTTCTTCTTCTTCTTCTTTTGATGTTTCCAAAACTGAAAAAAGTTACACAAGTCTACAGATCTGAAGGGTCTAAATGTGTGTGTACTATATAGTATTTAAATATGTATCATGCACCTAAACATTAATATATGTGATTTAAAAAAAAAAAAAAAATTAAAAAATTTAAATCATTACGCAAAAAAGATCTGGGTACCCGGTTCCGGATTTTCTGCCCATGCTGACCTCTCACTCACTCACACACACACACACACTGACCTTTTGTGTCTGTTTCAGATATACTCAAAGAATTTTTGGCATCAAAGAAAAACAAATCCAATACGGGAAAAAAAAAAAATAAAGCCAATGATTTTAGGTTATCAGATGATGATGCTGATGAAAATAATGAAAAACCCAAGAAAGTGTCCTTTCTAAAAACCAGAAGAAAAAGTGCTTCCATATATATTGACGACTCCGATCTTGACACAAATAATGGTGTGACAGAAAAACATGGGAAACAAAATAGCCAAAGGAAGTCCACTCCATCCCTTCAATCTGAAACGAGTCACCAGATATCCAGGATTGGTAAGCAGTGGGATTCTACATCGTCTCTACATTCAGAGAAGAGTCAGAAGTGGCTTAAAAGAGATACTGAAGAGGATGGAGAACGACCTACCCCACACCCCAGGGAACGCAGTCAAAGGAGCACATCTTCTGCAGGTATAACGCTGATTCTGCATCAAAGGGTTAATTAATTCAGCAATAAATGTCTGATCAGAAAGCATTACACATGTGCTATAGAACCCTGACTAGAGGGCACTGTCTGGTAGTTATCCATGTCAGGAAAGTAAGAGCCAGAGCCATAGACAAAGCTCCTGCAGTATAGACTTTTCCCCCAAAATAATGTCTGATAAACAGGGTTTTATTGTGATTATAAACTGGAAAATGATGCTTGTAATGCTGTAGTAAACATTTTAAATCTGTAATGTACAGATTTATTCACGCTTTCAATATTTCTCTATGTTTGCCTTTTTTAAAGCAAAATTTTTATCTAAAAGTTCTGAGGTCAACTACCATGTGGTAGTTCCCAGCAATTGAGCTCCTAGCAGGTGGATAGCAGTTCTAATATCTGGTAGCCAGCGTAAGGAAGGCCAAAGCCATAGGCAAGGACAGATGGTTACTATACATAACTTCCAAGCCAGTTACAGACTAGTTAAAAAGAAAAAGTCTTTCTCCCATGATGTGTGAATGTTGAAGCTTATTTATTTATTTTTTTCTTTTTACAACCCCATATACTTTCAGTAAATTAAAGAAAATAGATATGTTCCACTTTAGTTCTTTAACTAAGTATTTGATGGTTATTCTTTTTTTTGGTTTGTTTGTTTATTTCAAAATAGGCAGTCTCCAAGAAGATGTTCCCAAGCCAAGGCCACAGGAAAGGAATTTAAGTAGCAGAAATGCAGAAGGTGGTAGCATGGGACAAGATGAGACATCTTTGAGCAGACCACCTACATCATCAGCCTCTATTCCCTTATCCCAAAATGGGAGGAGCAGCCAAACCTCATTATCAGAAAGAAAGGCAAACTCAAGGAGCCCTAGCCCTCAGGTCTGTTTCTTTGTCTATGCACACATGGAAATCATTTCTCCCATTTCTCATTTACTGAGGTGCTGTCTTTGAAGAAGTACCCTGAGAGAGCCAGAAATCTGCAACATTCGTCTTGATGAGTTAAGGCAACTGATTGAGCTGTTGATTTATTGATTTTCTGTCAGTCTTGCCTACAAATCTATGTACAGCCTTTTTGTGTACATGTTTAGTAAGATATCCCCTTCAATCAATGACTTAACATCAATGATTTATTTTTTGTGGAAATTAGTTTTCTAGTTGCTTAAAATACTAAATAAGCATTACGTGCAAGCCTTTTTATGCAGTTGACTGGGCTGCCATATATGAGCTTGACATTATCTATAAGGGTATCCGGATACCTGTAATGAATGTGCTTTTTTGTTACTTTCCTATGACATGTCCAAGGAAATTTCCTAACTTTGTTTATGTACCTGTGTTTTAGAGTTCACAGCCAAAAAGCTCCCACGAATCCTCCATCTCTTCAAGGTTTAGTAGATACCCTTCCTCTTCAGTTGATGGGAGACTTTCAGACGCTTTCCTAAAGTCTAGAGAGGGATCTTTCACAAAAGGTTAGTATGAAGATTTGTGGAAGTATTAAAATATTTGCTTTACCAGTAATGATTTGATAACTTCCAATTTGTCCAGTTTGGCAGTAAAGAAATCCACCTACTGGAAAGATACTGAAAGGTGGAATATGGTCTCATCTGCACAGCTGGAACTTTTTCACTTGAAACACTTTTATCTGATAAATATCTTGTTAGAGCGGGAAAACACAGAGGACAAGAATGACGAAGCAGGAAAGATGGAGAGTGAAGAGAAATCTGGCACACTAATGGAACTGATGATGGCTGAAGCAGAAGGGACCGGCAGACAGTCATTATCTCTTGATACACAGGTTCACAACAACCACAGTGCCTCGCCACCCACACTCAGGCAGGAAAAGGAGCAGCAGATTATGGCTCATGCAATGACGCAAATCTTACAGGACAATACTCAGAGAACCCAGGTAACAAAGCTGGGCATTGTTAGTAGAAATCTTTTGAACATTTAAGTGACAATTGTATAAGAGAATACTTAATCTTTGGGTTATTAGAATATGGACTGAGGCCTCATTGTAGCTTGATGGTGCATATAAATAATATACTTTTATTCTGACAATTATTGTTTTATGTTTTAATTTTTTTTTTTTTACTTTTGATTAACTAAAACATTTTGTGGATAAATATTTAATCAATTGTACATACTAAATCGAACATTTATTTTAGTTGAAATACAAAATAAAAGCAGGATATACTTTTGAAAATACCAAAAACAAACTTATACTCAAAATCGCCAAATACATGATAGCTTCTGCCACACCATAGCCTTGACAAATTAATAGAATAGTTTCCAAATGTTTTATTATTGAACAGGAAGAAGTTGGAGATGAGCAGGACAATGGTACAAGTAATTCAAGTCTTGTGAATGAACCATTATCAACGGGCAGGTAGGAAGTCATACCTTCCTAAGCAGTGTTCTGCTGTTACTGACCAGTTCATATGACTACTGGCACTAGAACAGGCTGGACATTTTCCTACAGTCCATCTCATTATTCTTGAGACTAATAATGTATATGTGTTGTGCGTGTATGTTGACATTCTGTTAACCATATCTTCATTTAGAATTGATTTCAAGTTTGTTTTTCTTCTCGGAAATATACTTTTGCAGTTTAACATTTTTTGATTGTATCACAGGCCTTTAAGTTCACAAACACAGAGCTTTAGGAAAGGAAGAAGCCCCCGTCCTTACACTGCAGAATCTCGGTATCTGGGGACATTAAAAATTTTAGACCAAAAAAATCCTCAGGAGAAAACAAACCTTGAGGCAGCAGATACAATCAGAGCTGTGATTTACCAGGTAATAAATTTGATTCCCTTGTTTGCAAAATATAGGTAGTTCCCCATCAAATGGACCAATGGTTCTTACCTCTCAGTCTCAGATTTGTTTAATATCGCATATGGGTGTACCTGGAGTTGTTTTATGAATAATCCCATAACATTAGCTTTCAACTTATTATTTTTGAAGTTGTGGACCTATAGTGGAGGGCGGGGGCCCATGACGGATAAAAGCTAGCACTGAAAAGGTTTTTTTTTTTTTTATACTTATTGCACACACAGAAATATCTTCTAGTTTAATAGTGTGTAAACATTGTAGCTATTGGTGACCATGGATGTTAATGCAATGAAGGAAATGGTGCAATAAAAATATCACATTGTAATCGTGAGAACTACTGAACGACTATAGTTATTGCCTTCTCTGTACTTTCTCCAGGTTATCTACCAGCAAAGACTATGGATGTATTGTCTGTGTTACAAGTTAATTGGTTTCTGAGTCTTGAGCCCACAGAATGGATGTCAGGTCAGAAAAGACATCTTTTCAGCTCCCTATGAATCAAAAGGGATCTCAGATACGCAGTTGTCATAAACCTATGTTGTTTTGAAGTCTCAGATATTATAATTTGTAGACTGCTAGACTGCAAAATTGATGGAACAGCAAACTGTGGTTTCTATGTAAATGTTATCAGTTAACTATGTACAGTAAGTAGCAACAGTATTGTGTACAGTTTGGCAAAATTGTATTGGTATCCATCTCTTCGGGAGACTGGTCTCTATGGCAATACAGAAATGTATTTCTAGGTCAGCCATTTTAGTTTTTTTAAATAATATAATAAAGTAATCATGTGCCAGCAATGTGAGCCTATGCTGAATGTGCTGTGAACTGGTTATGATAAACTGCTTTCCCTTCATGTTTGTCTGGATCTATTTCAACAGGTAAATCAATTCATGACCTACAGACTGAGATTGATTTCTGATTTGATAACCTATAAGTCAGATCAGTTAAGAAAAGATTTAGCAGGAGCACGTTACTTACATTATTTTATTATTTAAAATGAAAACTGCTGATATTTAGATTGTCCTAAAAAAGCCTTTCTGTATCGCTGTAGGGACCAGTCTCTTCGAAATGAACACAAATACAATTTTGCCAAACTGTAAAATACTGTAAATACGGTACATGGTTTAGCTGATAATAGTTCCACATAAAACACAGTTTGCGGTCCCATCAATTAAACATTATTAAACTAGCAGAGCAGTTCATGTGTGCAGCAAATATTAAGAGGATATACTTTAAAAGATCAGATCTCTCAATCTTGGCCCTTTTCAGTGCTCGTTTTCATCTGTCATGGACACTCCATTATAGGCCCAACTTCAAAAATAATGAGAGCTTCAAGCTGATATTTTGGGATTCTTACTTAACACACTTCCAAGTACCCCTATATGTGATACCAAAATAATCTGAGATATTAAGGTGGTGAAGGTCCGTTTGCTGTGAAATTAGTCATTTTATTGTTTACAAGGCTATATTGGGTAAACTCCCTTAGGATCTGTGGCTTCCTCAAGTTTTTTTTAATACTTGTAAATGTAAAATAAAATAAAACATACTTTTGTGTTACAGGAATGGCTTAAAAAGAAAAAGCACAGTTCTCACGAACAGCTAAAAACTAAGAAGCTGGAGGAACAACTGAAAGAAGAGAAAATAAAAAAGGTTGCTATATTTCTGTGAATGGCAACCATTCCTTCCTGGTGGCATAGATGCATATTTTAAAAAATGTGCTATTGATATGTTATTTACAGATCTATGTTATCTACTTGCATTGCTTTGATGGCATATCAATGTTGGTGGAATCATCAAAACCATAAGCAATGGTTAAGTTAATACTGCAAAAAATAACTAGTCATGTAAATAAACAGCAAAAAACATAGCGACGTCTATGTGATACTTACTGTAATACCCAAATAAGAGATAGTTACACTTTTTTTAACAGTTATAAACCCTATAAAAATTTTAATATAAGTTTGTATGTATAATTTTTTATTTAGAAATAATAGATATTTCCAGCCTTTTTGTGACTTAACAGAATGACCATTGCCAGAAAGCTGCCTTTTATTTTTATGGATCCAGTAGGGGGAGCAGTTTTCTCAATAATGTGGTTTTTTTTTGTTTTTTGTTTTTTTCTCTTTCAAAAACTTTCCATCCTCCTGAATCCTAGTTTGAGGGATAAGGTCCTGATTTAATTATATAAACAGAAGTGTTATTTATATCAACCACTGACAAGATAAATGGAAGCGATCCCAGTATATTTGTTGTCATACTCATTAAGAACAAAATGGTCAAAAAGGCATAATAGAAAGAAATACGTCACTGTTTAAAAAATAAATAAATAATAATAAAAAAAAAAATTCAAAGTTCAAAAATTCAAAAATTCAGATTCAGAGTCCTTAACTGTGACTTTATTGTCTCATATTGTACTGAATATCAGTGGGTGATTTTGTTTGATGTTCAAATTGGCTCAGAACATTTTTCTATGAACCCAGTGTCAAAAAGATTTGTTTTCATGAACTCATGTATATTTCATTTCCATTGTCTTATAGGATGAGCTGAACAAAAAACAGGAGGCAAAGGCATCATTTGAAGCCTGGATGCAACAGAAAACAAAAGTAATAAAAGCTACAGTGAAGGAGAAAATGGATGAGAACAAGAAGAAACAAAAAGAAGAGGAAGAAAAAGAGGAGAAAAAGGAACTGGCAAAAAAGGCAGTGAGGATATTTAGCTCCCAATTTAAAAACAAAGAAATTATTTAGGAACAATCCAGCTTCGACCACAAAGCATTCACGCTACAGTGTGTGTGTGTGTCTATATATATATATATATATATATATATATATATATATATATATATATATATATATATATATATATATATATTCCACTGCATAACAATATTGAAAGACGTTATTTAACAATTCTTACAAAAGAGACGGCAACCGTAAAAAGCCAGGTGCTGGCAGCCACTTGAAGATAACAGAGCAACCCTTCATATATATATTTTTTCCAAAACAAAAGATGTTCAGAGAAACTGATTTGTATTTTTTTCAGGTTTTTGAAAAATGGAAGGAAGAAAAAGATGATATTCTAAAAAAAAAATACATAAAGGATAAACAAGCTGAGAGAAATCTCAAACAGAAACAGGAAGAGGAGATTTTAAAAAAGAAACGAGAATCCGTTTCTGCATTTAATAAATGGTAACAGTAAAGGATTATTGTTTTTTTTTTGGGGGGGGGGGTTGCAAATCTTTTTATAGAATATGGTACATACATGACAACTTTTGTATATTTTAGGCTGACCTTGAGATTTTTGACAATCGTTTTAATTAAATCTATTTTAAATTAACAGATACATTTGCAGCATGTCTTTAAATTGGAGCCCTAAGTAAAAGTAATTGCTGAGTTGCCTTGAAAATAAATGGTTGAATAGATATTTGCGATTCCTGTTGTTCATAGGTAAAACGAATTACAGAAACTTCCCTCATTATTTGTCATAGTACATTAATTTAATAATGGTTTGTATTGTATTTTAGATGCTACTGTACATTCTTATTGTTTTGTTCTGTAGATGTGTTTTTTTTTTATTTTTTATTTTTTTTTATGAGAAGCTTCAACTCAGGATACCCAGGAAGACTCCATTAACCTCACACTGCACAAAATTCGGGTTCATTTCAAGCTACAGTTCAAATCCACTCCTGGAGTCGATCCCTGTCGCTCATAATTGCTATAAGATTGAGATGTCTGAAAACAACCTCTGTTGTCTGTTGTTTGGTCAGCTCAGTATCTATCTTGCGTATTTAGTGCAGGTAACAACTGTGCGCAGCCATGATTAAAAAAAAAAAAAATTCTAAAGATCTTATAGTGGTATGTTCATTTTATTGCGTATTTTGGACATCCCTAAACTACATGTCTAACATTCTGAATTGCACATAGGCTTTCTGACTTCCACTGGCTGTCTGTTAGTTTTAGCATTGGTTTTAAAATAAATCCTTCTCTTAAAATATTTAAAGAACCACACATGCATACCTTTAGAAGTTCAGATGTTCGTCCACTTCCTGTTCCTTTCAAGGTATGACTTCTGTATATGGCAGCAGGAGCCCTGAGTCTCGCTATTAAAAACTAGGCTAAAAAGTGAATTTTTTGCACGAACGTACTTCATTCAGGATTTATTGGGAAAAGTGATTAAAGAAGATTTTTTTTATAGAAGGTACTGTAGAAATACTCTTGCTGGATTGCATTGCATAACAAACATTTATAATTGAAATGCCCTACGAGTTTATGTACAGTATATAATTGTGTCTCATTGTGGGATTATAACATTTAAAATTTCTTTAAATCTCTAGGAATGAGACAAAAGAAGACACTATCCATGAGAAGATCAAGACTGAGCGCCAGCAAAAAAAAGTGATGCGGGACATGGTTATGTCACAAAAGAAAGAGAAGGATAAGATGGCTTTAGATACATATGAAGCATGGCTGGTAAGTGACACCTTTTATTATGACCACCAAAGGAACTAATTAGAATGGTTTTGTAATAGAAGGAAATATAGTAATTAGCTGGTTGAAAGAAAGGAGTTTCCTGTCCATATAATGTTGGCATTTACAGAATATCCAAGAACAAGAGTAATTGAGAGTGGAAGAAGTAATTATAACTCATTTGAGTAATTACCTGAAGTTTCTCAAGAAAAACATTAACATATGGCTTGTGCTTATCTTTTTTTCTTTGTTTCAGGTAAGGAAAGAAAGACAAGAGAAAAGAGAACAAAAGCAAAGAAAGCTACGAGCAATTCTGCAGGACGAGCCCCCTCCTCCGTGGAGCCCCCCCAGTAAAACTGTACCTTTTGGGAAATAACCAACACCATTAGTGAGATTGATGTCAATTGTTTTTACAGCCTTCATTTTTTATACAGGGAAATAGTTGTTTCTATCTTTTGTGTCTTATTTTGCAAAATATATATTAATTGTTCTGGTTAAATCAGCAAGAATGTTTTTTTTTTTTTTAATTTAAAATCTGTTTATATATAGGGTTTGTATAGATTTTATTTACATATGTATATATGTATTTTGTAATTATTCAGGTTTTAAATACATTTTTCTACAAATCACCACTTTTCCCACATCCTTGTGAATTTAATAGGTTTTCGTAGGTTTCATAGCTCTGATTTGTGTCACATACTCTTCTTCAGCTTCACTCACTGTCCCTGGCCTCTATGTTGTTGTATTTGGCCAAAAGTATGAAAGTATAGTGAGCATACAGATAGTGGATAATCAGAGACTGTCTTAGAAACCAAGTGGTAAAACTAGCACCTTCTTTAATAAACAAAAATGAGTTTAAAATCATTATTATGTTTCACTCACAAGATTATAGGTTTAGCACTTAACTTATTTTCCTGTCCTATATAATTCATTAGTTGCTTAAAGATTTTCTTCAGTATTTTAGACTCAAGAACTGTATTGCGAAAGGTTACTTTTTGATTTAAGATGTATGCAGGACTTTAGTCTTGTTTTATTTTTAAAGAAATTTGAATGACAGATTGATTTCAAAGGAAGTTGTAAGAGGTTAGATTTCTTAAAAATAATCAATCTTGTTCAGGTGAAGTTAGTCAAAAATAGTTTATTCAGGAATCAAAGTGCAGGCAGGAACAAAGCAAATCAAATGCGGTACATCAATGATCTCAAATACAAGTCTCAGTTGATGGTGTTCTGAGCTGGCAACAGTGTAGATGTTATTTACGTCTAAGCTGAGCTGAGCTTTCATGCATCAGCAATGTTGGCTTTTTTCTGAGCCAACATGGTACAGAGATGTTAGTTTCTGAGCTGACATCAGTGTAGATGTTTCTAAGATGAGCCCACCTTTCGTTGCAAAAGAGATGTTCATTTTCTGATCCTGGAAATTACTTCGAACAGCTCTGATATACAACTAGCTTACGTAATTTCCTGACCAAATTTGGTCTTATTTCCCTAGCATGATGCATGCTGTGCGACAAAGCACATCAAGTTTTTTCTGTTTTTTTGTTTCTTCTTCACTTTACCAATGTCAGCAGAAACCCAGATATCATTGAGTTCATTAACCCTGTGTTGATTCAGAGCTTATATTAAACATACATTTTTCTTTATCCGATGGCCTCAACAAGCCACCATACGAAACACTGAAGTATAAATCTGTACAAAACTTAAATAAACTTTTTATCTACCTGCCTTCTTCATTGTTGGCTCATCAACCCAACGTGACAAGTATAATGTGATTATGTCAGTGAAGATACAGTATGTGTGTTTTGTCTACTGGACAATTACTAAACTGACAAATAAAGAAAGATAAATGCATGTTGAAGTTCTCAAAAAAAGAAGATACATATCAGTGAACTTTTAAATATGTTTCATGACCCTTCCTGCTGTGCTTACCAGTATATACTGGTTTTGGTGGCATGTGGCAAGCCTTTATTACTTTGTACTTATTTTGTTGTTTCAGGCTTAAAGGGTTGTATTTAAACTCTACAACCCCAACGGGTTGTGTTTAAAGTCTACTATATCTCAGTTTTATCTTGAAAACTAAGGGAAATAGTTCCACTACAGTATATGAACAAGTTGTTTAATTTTATTTAAACACAATGGTTTTCGAGAGACAGAAAAGACAGATCCCTATCATTTTGTGTCAGCTTGGCCTTAAGTCAATTGCTACTGACTGCAGGATAAACCGTTATTGACCTAATTTGTCAACTTGCAAGTACAAAAATCTAAGAAATATGTGCTTCAAGCCACAGTAGTTATTAAGAGTGGCTTAAAGGCAGCAGCTTTGGTTTATTGAGCCAGACTACTGTCAATTATCTGCTTCAGCATCAGGTGGAAAGAAGCTCAGAAAAGTAATTGCACTTGTACCAGATAATAAATCTATTATAATTTTCGGCTTTCAAAACTAATATCCAGTTGACTTCCATGGCAGAATATAACAATAAAAACATTTTGCGTTTCCTGATGGAAATGCCATCAGTGGCTGGTCATGCTTTTATGAGACTTAGTGTTGGTTGAGGAGCTGGTTCATCTGGTTAGATAAACAAGGCCCATTAAAATCACATTACTACAACATTTTAGAGTCAACTATTTCTTGTTCACTCTTAAATTAATCTATTTGCCTTTAACCTTGTCTGGATTTCATCTACCGGCTGGGTGCCGAGTAAGACTACATTCAGTATCTGACAGAATATTAAGAAAGCAGAATGACAACTGCACATTTTCAGAATGGATAAGACAAATCACTGCTAAACATTGTGTTTAATGGATTTCACTTTCTGTTCACCAAGTCTTCTGATGAGTTAATTGTTAAACTATAGGCATCAAATACATAACATATGCAATTTTCTTGCTATGTCCAGTACAGTTTATACAAGTCCTGGTAAATACAGACATCATCACAGAAAGAATATAAACAGTCAATATGTATTTGTCAGAAATTAAAAGAAGTTGCTAAAACCTCCTGAAAAAAAAAAAGCATGACTACATGATTATCTCCATGATGAGACAGAAACATGGAAAAGCCAGTGTACTCACAGGCTTGGAAAGCTGCAGTGAAGCACTGGCTGCACATATTTATTGAAGTTACACAAATCAAATGAACAAACAGGGCACAAGGGCCAAAATAAAAGGTTTAAACAAAACAATGCAGACTACAAACATTGATGTCAGGCTGGGCATTCACTGCCACTGACCAAAACAAAAGTACAGCACCTACCATGAAACTCACGTAACTCCTCTCCAACACCCATCTTAAACAAATTGCTTTCTCCCCTTATCTACCATGGGGCTTGAGCCTAATTAAGCATCAATCATTCAATTAAGGCTCCAGCCACATTCTCACATGTATTTATGGCAGGGAGGATTTTAACCCCCCCCCCCTCTCTCTCTCTCTCTCTCTCTCTCTCTCTCTCTCTCTCTCTCTCTCTCTCTCTCTGAGACACGGGCGAGGGGAGGAGCCAACAGCACAGCAGAACAACGCAGTTAAACGAGGCAGTCTTCCCAGCGACAGCGAGTGGGAGAAGTACAGGCGTGGAAAAGTACAGAGCAGTTTCGAAGCAGAAAGGAGAAATTGCATCTTGAATTGCTTTAATCAGAAAACAGAGGACATTGGGGAAACACAGCAGCAGCTCAAAGTCAAACAGCCGCGTGTGTTTTTCTGATAACAAACAAGCTGAAACTCGGAGCAGCTGATTCAAATTCAGCGCCGTTTTGAGACACGGGCGAGGGGAGGAGCCGACAGCACAGCAGAACAACGCAGTTAAACGAGGCAGTCTTCCCAGCGACAGCGAGTGGAGGCGACAGCGAGTGGGAGAAGTACAGGCGTGGAAAAGTACAGAGCAGTTTCGAAGCAGTTGGAAAGCAGGTTGACAGTTGCAGAAGAAACTAAACTTCAAAAAAAAAAACCTCAACATGGTCTTCAAGCCTGTAATCTGTGACACCTGCTTGATGTGGGAAATCCGAGAAAACCCAGCGGAGCTAAACCAAGTGTGCGTAAAGTGCCGCGCGATCCAGGATTTGCATAAACTAGTAAGTATGCTAGAAATGGAGCTGGAAGAAGTGAGACAGCAACAGGATCTTGAGGAACTGGCACACCCACAATTCATGGAAGTCTGCATCACCCCTAACAGACTGAAAGCCACCAGGGAGATAGAAGGTCAGAACAGCTGGGTTCAGGTAGGCAGAAGCAGGGAAAAAAAGAAACTTCGTCAAACACAACCACCAGAAATCAAAACAACCAACAGATTTGAGTCACTTCAGAATTTTGATGAGCAGAACCAACAACAAGAGAATGAAAGGAACAACATCCAGGACCCCATTGACAGTGGTGACCAGACAGCAAAAAGAAGGGAGGTCATGATTGTTGGGGACTCCATATTGAGAAACACAGCAAGTTCAATTCGCAGTTTGGACCCCCTTACTACAACAGTGTGCTGCCTTCCGGGAGCCTCGGTCAAGCACATCACTGAGAACGTGGACAGGCTCCTAGAACGAACAGGAGACGACCCGGTAGTAGTCGTCCACATCGGTACAAACAACATTGGAAGAGACAGACCAAAATCCCTGCAAAATAAATTCAGAGAGCTAGGAAGGAAATTAAAAGAGAAAACCAAAACTGTGGTATTTTCTGGTATACTACCCGCACCTTGCAAAGGACCATATGGACAGCTGGAAATAATTAATCAAAACGCATGGCTGAAGACGTGGTGCACACGGGAAGGCTTCACCTATCTTGATCATTGGACCACATTCTACAACGAGGACTATCTGTATAGACGGGATGGACTGCATTTAAATAACAAGGGAACTAGTCTACTCGGAGAAAAGATCCTCGAGCAGGTTCGGAAGCATTTAAACTAGAAAGGAAGGGGGGAGAAATCAACAAAAAAACAGAAGGGAGACCGCATCAAAACAAGAACAACAACTCAGGTAAGACAACCATTAAATGTATTTATCTAAATGCTAGAAGTATCAGAAACAAAATTCTAGAACTTGAAGCTACTGCACTAACAGGTAACTATGATGTGATAGGTGTTACAGAAACGTGGTTATCTGAGAGTGATGGGGACGAATATAATATTTGTGGGTATACACTGTATAGGAAAGACAGGCAGGACAGAAGAGGAGGAGGGGTAGCGCTATACATAAGAAACAGTCTTGAAGCCCAGGTGTTAAACCTGGACAAAGAAAATAAAACCGAATCAATATGGGTCAGAATAACAGACAAAAATTCAAAAGGCATAATAATAGGAGCATGCTATAGACCGCCAGATTCAGACGGTGAGCACAATAATCTGTTATACAATGACATTAGAAATGTGTGTAGCAAAGGAGAAGCCATACTAATGGGGGATTTCAACTTCCCCCAAATAAAATGGGAAAACCCGGTGGGTAGCACGAAGGATGAAATAGAAATGGTGGAAATGACAAATGACTGCTTCCTAACACAATTTGTGAAGGCACCCACTAGAGGGGAGGCATGCCTTGATTTAGTCTTTTCAAATAACGAAGATAGAATAACTAAAACAGAGGTCAGAGAACCACTGGCAAACTCAGACCACAACATGGTCTCATTTGAAGTGTTTTTTAAATCCCCAAAAGTAAAGACTAAAGCTAAGGTTTACAATTTTAGAAAAGCAAACTATGAAGGTATGAAACAGAGACTAACAGAAGTAGATTGGAGTAAAATAGAGAAAACACCCACAGAAGAAGGATGGTTGTTCTTCAAAAATGTAGTACTAGAGGCGCAAAACAATTACATCCCTAAAGTAGACAAATCTAAATGTAAAACTAAATTGCCAAAATGGTTTAATAGATCAATTAAAAAAAAAATATTCAGCGAAAAAAGGCACTTTACAGAGCATTAAAAAAGGACCAAAAAGAAAGTACGCAGAAAGAGTACACGGAACTGCAAACGCAAGTCAAAAAGGAAGTTAGAAAGGCCAAGAGAGAAATAGAAATGAACATTGCTAAGGGAGCTAAAACCAATTCCAAAATGTTTTTCCAATATTACAACAGCAAGAGAACATTCAAAGAGGAGATTAAATGTTTAAGAGATACAAATGGCAAAATCGTAGATGAAGAAAAAAAAATAGCAAATATGTTAAATGATTACTTTTCACAAGTTTTTACAAAGGAAGATACTGACAACATGCCCCACATGTCATCCAGTTCCTATCCAGTTTTAAATAACTTTAGCATAACTGAGGCAGAAGTGTTAAAGGGACTAGGAGCTCTTAAAATAAACAAATCCCCTGGGCCGGACGAGATCCTCCCAGTAGTACTCAAAGAAATGAAAGAAGTAATTTACAAACCGCTAACCAAGATCATGCAGCAGTCTCTTGACACAGGGGTGGTACCGACAGACTGGAAAATTGCAAACGTAATACCGATCCACAAAAAGGGAAACAAAACTGAACCAGGTAACTACAGACCAGTAAGCCTGACTTCTATTATATGCAAACTTATGGAAACTATAATAAGATCCAAAATGGAAAATTACCTATATGGTAACAGGGTACTGGGAGACAGTCAACATGGTTTTAGGAAAGGGAGATTGTGCCTAACTAACTTGCTTGATTTTTTTGAGGATGCAACATCGATAATGGATAATTGCAAAGCATATGACATGGTTTATTTAGATTTCCAGAAAGCTTTTGACAAAGTCCCGCACAAAAGATTAATTCTCAAACTGAACGCAGTTGGGATTCAAGGAAACACATGTACATGGATTAGGGAGTGGTTAACATGTAGAAAACAGAAAGTACTGATTAGAGGAAAAACCTCAGAATGGAGTGTGGTAACCAGCGGTGTACCACAGGGATCAGTATTAGGTCCTCTGCTATTCCTAATCTACATTAATGATTTAGATTCTGGTATAGTAAGCAAACTTGTTAAATTTGCAGATGACACAAAAGTAGGAGGAGTGGCAAACACTGTTGCAGCAGCAAAGGTCATTCAAAATGATCTAGACAAGATTCAGAACTGGGCAGACACATGGCAAATGACATTTAATAGAGAAAAGTGTAAGGTACTGCACGCAGGAAATAAAAATGTACATTATAAATATCATATGGGAGATATTGAAATTGGAGAAGGAATCTATGAAAAAGACCTAGGAGTTTTTGTTGACTCAGAAATGTCTTCATCTAGGCAATGTGGGGAAGCTATAAAAAAGGCTAACAAGATGCTCGGATACATTGTGAAAAGTGTTGAATTTAAATCAAGGGAAGTAATGTTAAAACTGTACAATGCACTTGTAAGACCTCATCTTGAATATTGTGTGCAGTTCTGGTCACCTCGCTATAAAAAAGATATTGCTGCTCTAGAAAGAGTGCAAAGAAGAGCGACCAGAATTATTCCGGGCTTAAAAGGCATGTCATATGCAGACAGGCTAAAAGAATTGAATCTGTTCAGTCTTGAACAAAGAAGACTACGTGGCGACCTAATTCAAGCATTCAAAATTCTAAAAGGTATTGACAGTGTCGACGCAAGGGACTTTTTCAGCCTGAAAAAAGAAACAAGGACCAGGGGTCACAAATGGAGTTTAGAAAAAGGGGCATTCAGAACAGAAAATAGGAGACACTTTTTTACACAGAGAATTGTGAGGGTCTGGAATCAACTCCCCAGTAATGTTGTTGAAGCTGACACCCTGGGATCCTTCAAGAAGCTGCTTGATGAGATTTTGGGATCAATAAGCTACTAACAACCAAACGAGCAAGATGGGCCGAATGGCCTCCTCTCGTTTGTAAACTTTCTTATGTTCTCTCTCTCTCTCTCTCTCTCTCTCTTTCTCCACATTATGTACATTTTGGGCTGCCCCAGTCAGTTATTTTGTTTTTATACCGAAAAATGCTTCTTCCACAGTCCATAAATATAATTTATCCAAAAAGCAATATCAAACATGACTTTATAGTGGAAGTACATATTCTGTTCCAATTTTAGTGGATGGTTGTAATTGAGGTGGTTGTATGTACATGCAGTACTATATAGTATCACATTCCTAAGATTGTGAGGGCTTTTATTAGTCTGTACATCCTTCAAGCTAAATGTCACACTCACATGTTTGCATATATCTGGAGAATCATATACATATAATGCGCAGTTCACAGCCTACCTCTGTAAATCGCTTTGTGATGGTGGTCCACTATGAAAGGCGCTATATAAAAATAAAGATATTATTATATTATTATTATCATCCACTGTCATTGGTTTATTTTGAGAATATTTTAATGATTGTTTAGGTTCTGTGATGAGACTGTTTCTAACAGAACACCAGTGGACTGTGTAAAATAAACAACTAAGTGGATGAAATGTATGTGCGTTGGATGAAAAGCAGATAAAATAAGTCCCGGTACTGAGTACCGGTGAGTACCGGCAGAATATCACCCTGGTAGTACATATCTCTAAAATAACTTATGTTACGGTTTGTTCTGCTTGATTAAATATATTTGGAGTCGAATGCTAGTGTGGCCATTTAAAATAAATTAAAATATTGGGGGGGGGGGGGGCATTTTTTTATCAATATGACTCATGGGTTATATGTTGTTGTTTAAATGAAACCGATCAACTTAAAGGAGACTACCAATGAGATTTATTATGTTTCATAATTCTCTGGTTGAATTGGTCCAACCATGTTCGACTATAACTATATAACTATAAATTGAGAAGTGAAGGTCAGTGGGCCTCCTCTGATCCCATGACCTAACCATTGACCTCTTTACACCAGGAACTCAAGAGCAAATGCCGGCTAGATACTGGCCTCTGGATGACAAAAGCCAGTCTTGCAGGTGTCCACTTGAGCTCACCAAGCATCTGGCCAGGAGGGTCCGCTGTAAAGCGATGAAGAGGCACAGTCCCTTACTGTTTTCCAATATGATGCTCTGGAATCCCCAGCAAAGACTTTGCCCAGCCAAGATGCGAACTGGAGTTCCCTGACTGTATGACTCACCAGGTGAACCAATCGGGGACTGTGGCAAAGTGCCTCGCCCCTGTGCTATTTATTTGTGTTTTATGTTGTATGTAGTATGTAATGTTGATGTATAGTCATTGGTACACGGGATATAAATGGGTCTGTGTAGCACGGGTGATTTAAAATGTATATTTGTATTTAGCCACGAGGATTGCACAGCACTTCACGTGCAGGTAAAATGTAATAATATCTGAGCACGGGAAATTGCACTTAATTCACGTGCAGGTGTAATTGCAACTTAATTCACATGCAGTTGTACAGAGACTCCAATTGAATGATTGATTAGCAATCGAGTCTCGGTACAGCTGCATAAAAGCAGCATGTTGTCACTCACTCGGGGTTGTGTGTTCGGGAAGTGGAGAACGGATGAGAGACGGAGTTAATATTTACAGTTGCTACGAGTGCTGGAGGGCCAACACTCTACTTGTGTGTTTAGTGTTTGTCCACTGTCTTGTTTAGTGTTGTCAGTTTTGTTTACATTTTTATTTTGGCCGCAGGTGCCATGTCCTGTTTTGGTGTATCGTTTGTTTGTATAAATCTCATGTTTTGTTTATTAAATGCTGAGCTCAACCAAGCGCTCAGCGTTACCAAACTCTCTGTCTGTTCTGTGTTGGTCCCTGTTTCTGGTCTGACGTCACCCACTACAGCCGTCTTTGTGACAGGGACTCAGAATCTGTGTTTAAATTAAACTGAAGTGTGTAGAAGATAAACTTACTGGTAGAGTGAGTTTATCTTGCATGGTTGTTTATATGTTTATAGTTTTAGTATAAATGAAATGTTTTTCAGCTGTTTTGAAAACTAGCTAGTTTGAATCTTATTATTGTGCTATATATCCAACCATAGAAAGCAAGCAAGCAAATGAATAAATACAAAAATGAAATAACTTTTATTACTATGGCTCTGCATCCCAAACAAAGTAGGCAGATCGAGAGTCAATACTATATAAGGGAGTTTATATGCATTATAGTATTGTTTATAATACATTTTAGACTTTAAAGGCCAGATAGACCAGGACCACAATGTAACAACTGCTTGATCTATGGTAGGTGCCACCTGAGTAGCCAAAATGCAGTCAGTAAGCAAGATGTATTGGCCTGAATTACTGAGGATGGATTTTCACCAAGTACTAAAGCTGAGGCTATTATCACCACCCTAATAAAGTGTTCATCCAGAATGAGCAAAAACATCAGGTCAATGAGTCCCCTAATCCCCGTGCTGTGACTCCACCTGATATAGATAACTTACAGCTATTTCTTGAAAAGAGTTAACAGAAGAACTTGGGTATCAAACAACAAAGTAAATTAATCTATTAATCCCCCAAGATATTTGATTTTTAATTTAGGTATAAATACTTACAAAATCTGTTCCAATGCCAGTTTTAAATTTTACAACCAAAAAAAAAAAAAAAAATGTAAATATGAATCACCTGAAAATTAGTGCAACAGTGAAACTGACACAGCATGTTGCTTTCAGCAACCAGAGTAAAATAGACTTGAGCAGAAAAGCTGAACATGGGCCCTGTTTAAAAAAGGACTGTTTTAAAGAATGCGTTTTTAAACACATCTTCTTGTCTCATCTGATCGACAAATTCTGTGAATACAAATAACAGCTGCCAATAAGGGGAATTCTTCTTGATTACTTTATGGTGAAAGCTCTTTTAAAGAGATTCTCCTGAGCAGCCATTACAGATACAACATGAGCATGCACACAATATTTAAAGATAATTACAGTTATAAATGTCATGTACAAGTGTTACAAATAAAAGCAGTTTCCCAGCAAGAAAAAAAAATATTGTCATAAATTATTGGTTGATGTTCTTTTAATAGTGATTCTTATTGTTCGTAACTAGCTATAATATTTTATTGTCTTTTATTGCATGCTAGTGGAAAAAAATTGGAATATATTTTAACTATTGTAACAATTATTTGTACCAAGACTGCACAACAGACAAAAACAATATGATTCTTTTCAGGGGGCTATCCTTGGAAAAATAGGAATGAAAGAAAAACTTGATATCCCTCAATTTCATATTCTCCTAAATGTGCTTACTATTACCATAAAAAAAGGTACAGATCAAAATTACACCATACTGTAATTCATTATAGCATAAGGTGATTGTAATTAATCTTCCAATATCTAATAATTGAATCCAGCTAACATTGTGTTTGGTTCAAACAAACAAACTACGTGGTGGGATGCAGATCCTGTCGCACCAATACAAAATATTCTGCTACCGCTATGACTACCAAGATGACACTTTTATAGAGCTCCCCAACCAGTGAAAAACAAACAGTAAAAACAAACAGTTATTTAAACTTTGCATTTGAAAACTTTTATTAATTGCACATCTTGTTTTTAAACATTTTTATTTACATTTACTTGATTTCCATATATATATATATATATATATATATATATATATATATATATATATTATGTAATTGTTCTCTCACTGCAAGTGCAGGAGGGTCAAAGAATTTATCTTGTGCTCTGCGCATTTATTTATTTTTCTTGTCATCTCTTCCTTTAAACAAACTTAATTTCTTTGTACTTTATTTTTTTACTTAAAAACCATTTGTATTTTGTTTATTTTACCCCAGTGGGAAGTCCTGTATTCCTTAGCCCCAAGAGGAATAGGGTGTAGGATGGAGGGTGCTGCACAAAGCCGTCACGTCATGGGAATTCCTACGTTACCACCTGCCCTTTCTGTGGTCACATCTACCTGCTGGGCACCAGATTGCATTCCTTCTTCCTCCTCCTGAAGAACCTCCTGCTGCATTTTTCCCCCACCCTGGACACTTTGTTCATGACTCCACCAAGGCAAGAAACCGCGTGATGAATTGCAGGGGAGGGTTTCTTTGTT
This sequence comes from Polyodon spathula, assembly GCF_017654505.1. Lineage (NCBI taxonomy): Eukaryota > Metazoa > Chordata > Actinopteri > Acipenseriformes > Polyodontidae > Polyodon > Polyodon spathula. Next base: position 30,256,094 of record NC_054535.1, on the reverse strand, counting down.
CAGGGCCCAGGTCCGATCCCAGATTATTTTATACCAGTGAGCTCTTAATGGACTGCACATTGCAATTTCTTATGCTTTAAGTTTACACCTCAACTTTTAATTTACTGACACTTTTGAACCATTTGCTTTTGTTATATTTAGTTTGCAGATGCGAAATAGATCTCTTTTTTTTCAGCTGTCACTTGACAGCTGGTGCATTCCTTCATAACAGATATTTAAGTAGGACTACTACTGCTACTACAAGCAGTAAAGTTGATAATATTGCTACTGTAACTGCAAGAACAGAGCTCATATTCATATGTGGATCACGTAGCTTTTAATTAAGTACTTATATTTAATAGCAATACAATGGTTTGGCATTGTCTTTACTAGCTGATTTTTAATAGCTGCAAAAAATAAAAAGAGAAATTGTAACTTTCAGCTATTGTTATTTGGATATCATCACAGATGAATCGACTATTTACAAATAATATAATACGTTTTTTTTTTGTTTTTTTTTGACTGTACATATCTGTTACACAGTTGGAAAAGGTGTTGAATTATGTATACAGTGTTTGTTGATATGAATAAATAACACATTAGTTTACTGGAATGTGTTTACATGCATAAAGTAAAAAAGCAAAACAAAAAAAGCATTACTAAGAACAGACTCAAATCTTTTCTAAAATTAAAAACAAAATATTTTCTTTCAAAGGAAGAATATATTAAGACAGAAACCCCAGTGTTTTGCTTTGCAATAATGTTTCATCTGTCTGTCTAACTTGTTTACTTACCCCCCTTAGGGCATTATTTTAAAGCTTTGTCTCATATTCACCTCATTCTTCCTAATAACTTATAAGAAGTCTATAATCTGTTCAATTTTCTTAGTTTCCTTGGCAACAGACCCCAGTTAAGCTCCTCTATATTCAGCTGACTCTTAACCTGGATGACCCCTATCTTAGAAAAATAAAATCTATAATTTATTATAGAGAAAATAAATTAAATGGCTTACTGTTTCTGCAGCAACTGACCTCTTCACCTGTGATGTGCCCTGGATGAATATATCTGCTATTGCACAGAAAAATGTCTTTACAAGCAAAATTCTATTTTAATATTCCCCGACTGGCTACATAAGTTGTATAAGTCTATACCCATATGTGACAAAGAAAGAATTAATCTTTGTTATAAATCTCCTCCCTGATTTGTGAGGAAGCTGTGTAAAGGGAACAGAGTGCCCCGGACTGGTCTGACAATTCATTCCAGGGAAAGATGGAAGTCAGCCATTTAGAAAGGGGGCGGAGTAAGGTACACAAAGTCATCGATCCAGAAGGGAAGCGATGTGGTAACCACGAATTGGAGGAAAAACAGTTGCACTTTCTAACCAAGGGGGCATGACTGATGCTACAAAAGGGAATGTGGCTAAGTCGTCTCCAGCACCAGAGGAAGAGAAGCCATCACTGCCTTCTCCAGTGCCAGAGGGAGAGGGGCCCATCACTTCTGTCTCCACCAGCAGAGGGAGAATGCCTGCTGTTCCCACCTCCGCTGGCAGAGGGTGAATACCTGCTGGCTCCACTTCCACCACTGTGGGAGGGCTACATGTCATTCCCACTACCACCAGCAGAGGGAGAATACCTGCTGGTTCCTCCACCACCCTCAAGAGGAGAGGAGCAGGAGCTGCCTCTGCCTCTACGACGCGGGAAAGAGAACCAGGAGCTACAGCCACAGAGCTAGCACTACCCCCTGGGTACTATCTTCCCTGCACAGCACAGCACGGACACTGGCACCACTTCCCAGGATTAAATGGAGATCCGTACCAGTCCCCTACAAGTGAGGGCGAGCCGCATCAGTCCCCTGCAACAGGGGGAGACTACATGCTGCTCCCACCTTCATCGCCAGGAGACGGCTTGTAGCTCCCACCTCCACCAGCAGAGGATGAATTCCTGCTGGTTCCGTATCCACCGCCATGGGAGGACAGCTTGCAGCTCCCACCTCCACCAGCAGAAGGTGAGTACCAGCTCGTTCCGTCTCTACTGCCCACGCATCGCCTGGGGTTGCATGCTGCTCCGCATCGCCTAGGGTTGCCTGCTGCTCCTCATCGCCTGAGGTTGCCTGCTGCTCTGCATCGCCTGGGGAGCTACCAGTTACAGGGTATGAGGGAGAAGTAGAGCTTCCGCTGCCGCCTCTATGGCCAGGGGCTCCCCTCTTGAGTTCGCCTCCCGGGGGTCCGCTGCTCCTGCCGTCACCTTCCGAGGCTCCATTGCTGCTGCCATCGCCTCAGGTCGGTGGAACTGCTTTACCTGGGGTTACTGTCAGCCCTGCTTTTCTGCAGGAAATATGGTGGCTGGAGCCCCGCAAGAGGGAGCTGCCAGCTACCGAGAAGGGGGGGAGGGTCAGGAGGCCACCCCCACAGATAGCCACTACGGCTGTTGAGGTGGGAGGAGGACCTCCCACCGTGGCTGCCACCTTTGGCCCATTGCTACCTCTGTTCCTGGGCCAGGACTACGACCGGGACTTTGGGACTGATGGGGGAGGTGGCCATTGAGGCCAGATGTGCTGCGCACAAGGGGGGACATATGTGGCGGAGTGTCCCGCCCCTTTATGTTTATTTGTGTTTTATGTTGTATGTAGTGTGTTAATGTTGGTGTTTATGTATAAAATACACGGCATATAAATAAGGTTTACGAGCATGAGTGTTTAACATGTGTGTTTATATTTAGGCACAAGGATTGCACAGCACTTCACGTGCAGGTAAAATGTAATAATATGTGAGCACGGGGAATTGCACTTTATTAATTCATGTGCAGATGTACCGAGACTCCAATTGAATGATTGATTAGCAATCAAGTCTCGGTACAGCTGCATAAAAGCAGCATGTTTCCACTCACTCAGGGTTGTGTTTTCGGAAGTGGAGAATGGGTGAGAGAGAAGAGAGTTAAAAATAATTAAAATAATAGAGCAATTGTTACAGCATGCTGGCTGAAAACCAACACGGTACTCGTTTGTTGGGTTCGTCCACGTCCGTTTTTTGTTTTGTCTATCTGTTTATTTGGCCAACGTGCCCTTTATTTTAAGTGTTGTGTGTTTTGTTTAAATCTTTTATTTGTTTTATCATTTAATAAATATGCTGAGCGCCACAGCTCAGTTTCACTTGCCAGTCCTTATTTTGGAGTCTGTGTTCTTCCGGGTCTGACGTCACCCCTGAAAAGCCATCCTGGTCACAGGTGGGTATAAGCCTGTATCCCAAATCTATTATATAGTAATGCTAAAACAAACTCTGCAAAACAGAATCTAAACCCTAGTATAGGTTTGTAAATATACTGTAAGCCATAATGATGTATTTCTGTTTCATTCTTTTCATGGCATATTATACACAAGAACAATCAAAGTATAGTGTGTTTGAACATTGAACTTCAGAAAACAAATACTGGGTTGAGGTTAAATGCAGCCATCCACAATGATCTCATTATCCACTGTAATTTTGACAATGACCAGCCTGTTCATTAGAATAATACATATCACAACGTACAAAAAAGAAAATACATTTTTGTTCCACACATGCACTTTCGTTCAACCATGGACCTGCAAACTAGTATTTTGTTTTGTAAAATTTGGATCATTTAACAATGACAGTTCATCACCACCACTTTAAATATATTGAAATTTATGGATTAGAATACACTTCAGGCTTAGACACAGGAGCTGAATGATTCTTTGAGATGTTTGAGCTATGGTACCTATTCTAGTTTAAATTGTATGACAATGCTATAATGAACTGCCTTATCAAATATCAAAACTACTGTATGATAACTTTGCAGACGCATTTAATGCTTGTTGTTTGTTTAGTTTATACATAAAATCTGCTATAATGACAGTGATGTCATTATTAAATTGTAATACTCTGTACAGTATGGTTTACAGTACATGTACAGGTGCAAAATGAAAAGTATGAGGTAACCGGTCCTCTGTGCACAGAGTAATTTTTCTGCTGATAAGAAAGAGATCGCTTCCTGTTTCCTGTTTTGCTCATTAACAATGTATTAACCATTCCCTTATTGTTTGGCATTTGATATTTTTGTATTCCAAGTTTTAAATGGGTATAAGAAAACATGAGGGTATGGTGGGGTACTCTTACATTTTAACACAGGAACTATTTTGTTAAGAAACACTAAATGAACCTGAGATGAAAAAAAAAACAAAGATACAAAATAAAACACAGCAGGATGTGGGTTGTACTTGTTGAGCTCTAGGCCCGAGGTGAAATGAATTTATGCAACCCAATAAACTTAAGAGCATGCTCACGACACTATAATAGGATAGCAGCTTCCTTCGGAGAAACTCTTTATTAAGAATACACAAGGTTTTTGTTCAGAACACATTCTCAGTTTAAAACCTTTTTTTGTTTACAACATAATTCTGTTTAAGAGTGTCATCCTATTTTTAAGCATTTTGCAAAAAGAAAGGTAGCCTTCTTCAGTGAGATTATGTTCATCAAGAGTCCAGGCTCTCGATTCCAAAAATGGTAAGTTTATAACAATAATCCTTATAACATTTGGTACCAGGTTGTTCAGGCATACAAAACAATCTTATCCAACCATCTAAAACTAAGTGTTAATATGTTCTACTTATATAAGACATCTATTTTTCAGGCAGAGAACTTATGCTTACCCTTTTCTTTTAAGGAGTAATTAATTCAGAGTGGTCAGGTAACGTCAAGTAGGCGAGAGAGCTTTCAGGCAGAGTTTCCTATTCAGGATTCAAACTGAAAGGGCTGGGTTTAACAACACACAAGCTCAGGATAAGATCGAAGGTTGTGAACAACGTAGGGGAGTCTGACTCACTGCATATTATCATGCTATGTGCTAACAATGTGTTGGAAGCTGATATACCTATATTATTACGGAAATCATACTAAAAAATACATAAATTACTTTTAAGTAAAAATGCATATACTAAAAAATTAATATAATGCATTAGATTGGTTTTGTCTGAGCACTATGCTTTTCTTTAATATTTAACTAGCATAATAATTCATTTCAGCAAGCTAGCAGTTTAGTTAAACATCCTGACTGGATCCTGCACTAGCTCATTTTGCAAAAATACATTTTGTAGTTATTCTTCAGAAGCACATCACTAGACCGCAATGATATTGCAATTGCAACAACACCATATTTTGAGTTACCGGAAAGTTTGTTAAATGGTAAGCTCTAAACGCAATTTTATTTTAGTAGTACACAAAATGTGCAATTTTTAGAATAATTGTTAGCTGGAAAATACAGGGCTCCTTTTTTAGTTTATAAAAAGTTCAGTGTGTGGTCAGGCTCATCTTTTTTTTATTATTATTATTTTGAAAGCAAGCAGGCTTATGTCTTCTGGATCAAGCAGGGCTAAATATTTTTCTGTCTTCGTTGACTGAGCTCTCTAACTGGTTCATTCAGTCAGGAATTAATGTTACTTCAGATCCCTTCTTTTCCAAGGCTGGTAGCAGAACTGGCCCTGCAATGTGTTCTCCTTTCATTTTATCAAATGTAATTACAGCCAGTTTGTATTTTTACTACTAAAAGACAAAGAGCCTGCATGAACATCTGTGCTTACTTTGTATATTTTCCACATCAGGCCAGGCCTAAGGATTTTAACTAGTCTTGTGACAAATGGCTGGAGAATAAAGCACTCTTTTGACTGAAAAAAACATTATGTTCATCACTCAATAGTTTCACCAATGCTGGCTTAGTCATATAAATACGTAGAAGCTGCGGATACTGACATAAACAATTGCACAAAAAACGATTACATAGGACATACTCCAATCTTAAAAGAACTAGAATATATCCTACAGTATATTTGCATGCTTACTTTCCAGGTTACTGTCATCTTGGGAGAATAACATGACTCAGAAAACACAGTAATTGGAAAGTGGTCACTGTACCCTCACTCTACAGATAAAATGCACATCACTAAGGGGTCAGGCTCATACAGTACCTGTAACTTTAAAACAGTTGACTATTGTTTGGTTGTTGCTGCAAGCCTCTGGGCTTCCAGCTATGGAGTTCACATCCGGTTTGTTAGTATGCTTGCTTCCCCCCCCCCCAAGCATTTAAGAATATTCTTTTTTTGTGGAAATGGAAAAGGGAAATGGAAATCAGTTCATAACAATAAATAATGTTATTGGAGCTGACATGATGTGATCAGTATGTGCATGGAAGCACTATTAATGCTCCTGGACATGCAGATGCTCCCACAGCAGATACGTTTAAATACACTTCAGTTTGTAGATGTAGACAGTCTAATCAAACTCATATGTTTTGATATCCCTATTGCATACTATATAATTGTCTTGAGGCTGTTTGTCTTTGCTGTGAACATATGCAATCATAACTATAACAGAGTTTTCCTCATAGTATTTATATAGATCAATAGCTCCCTTGTACATGACTAAGAAGTATATAGTGATTAAAGACCTATAAACCCAACAACTCTCACTGTCCCTATTGATTTATAAAGCTTAATAAGAAGCTTTACAGTTTCAATAAATCTTTTGATAAAATGACCCTGCCATTAAGTGTCGTATATCTGCCTTAGATACGTTGAAACTGGGAACATGAAATAGGACTGAACCATTTTTTTTAATTCAATAGTAAATTCAGTATCAGTACTAATGCTTAAGTAAGGATAATATGATTATATTAAGAAACCTTTCTAAGATGATACAGGAAGACCAAGACACCACAATCATATTAATAGAAAAAAAAAAAAATACTGATTCATTTTTTTCTGCAGTCTTCTATAATGTACCCTTTGTGTACTCTTATATATTGGGAACCATACCTTGCTATATTTCCAGTTTGTTTATATTCCCTCCCTACAAGTGGTTGCAGCTGCAGGCATAGAAGCTGCCTGAGTTCATCACCTAATCAGATCACATGTTTAATCATGCCTACTTTATTCCTATACAGTAAACATGACTATTTATTCAGCAAGGGGAGTGATTGACATGCACTTGGAAGCTATTGACTCTGGGAATGTCATGTTGTCCTATGCAGATACAGTCGTTTTGTTAAACCCTTTTAAAGGCTGGATCAGTGAACATGTAGGACTTGGTTTGACATTGGTCCATGATTTTATAGACAATTCTGGATTCTGATTTCTACCGATGACCAGGATGGAGAACTAGAGATCTCTTATCTTAACAAATTGCCATAACACAAATTCATATTTTGTTTTACCATACAACCCAACACCCAGACTACCAATCAAAAGATCTGAGGTAAAAATGTCAGTGTGGCAAGCTGGCGAGTGGATAGAGGCCCAAAGACAGACTGCAGTTCAAAAATCCTAATTTTATTATAAATAACACACAAATAAAGTGCACAAGGGCAAAACAAAGGGATTGAAACAAAAAAACAAAACTTACAAAATAAAGGTGGGCGTGGCATCCCTAAGCGGTGCAAGGCAGGCATCCTTGGTCCATAGCTCCTGCCCTCTCGGGCCCCGGGAGCGGCGGCTCCTCCTCCCCCTCGGGCCCCGGGAGCGGCGGCTCCTCCTCCCCCTCGGGCCCCGGGAGCGGCGGCTCACCCTCCCCCTCGGGCCCCGGGAGCGGCGGCTCACCCCTCTCTGGCTCTCGGGAAGTCGGCTCCACCCTCTTTATTGGAGTGACTGGGGCATCTCCCAGGTCTACCGCCAGGTAATTAACCACCATAAGGGTAACCTCTGGGAAGGACGCCGGGTGGTGTTGTTCCTTCGACTGTTCCCACCTCTCCCCATCTCGACGCCACAGCGTGTTGATAACTATGGGGAGATCGTGGACAAGGTCTGCCTCAGGGTGCATCAACCAGTCCCAGATCGCCTGGGATGGTGGTGAAGGTGGTGGTGCTGGAGGTAGTGGGGTGGCCCCTGATGCCTGGAGTGAATACTGCACCTCTTCCTGGGCCTGGTTGTAGGGGCATCCTGCCCAGTTATGGCCATCCTCCTCACACCGGCCACACCAGTTTGCCGGTGGCACATCTGGGCAGGACCGCCAATGATGGTCCTCCTTCCCGTACCAGGAACACCAGGGGAAGAGGCTGGCCAGGTCCTCCAGCGGTGGCTGCAGCAGCTTACATTTCTTCAGCTGCTGCTGCTTTTCCTGCCTTTGCCGCTGTCTGCTCTTCTTTCCCATTTAAAAAAAAAAAACAAATTATCCCAAAAATTCCAAATAAATAAATAAATAAATAATACTGCTCTGAGCCTCTAGGTGGCACTATCCCACCATTGACACCAAATGTGGCAAGCTGGCAAGTGGATAGAGGCCCAGAGACAGACTGCAGTTCAAAAATCCTAATTTTATTATAAATAAACACAAAAATAAAGTGCACAAGGGCAAAACAAAGGGATTGAAACACAAAAAGAAAAACAAAACTTACAAAATAAAGGCTTCCAGGCTGGGCAATGCCTTCACTGGATTTAGCAAAATTTCAAAAATACAAACAATCACAAAACCCACCAACCTGCTTCCTCAGCTCCCTCCTCCCCAGATGGAAGCCCTCCTTTTATGTCAGGTGGCTGGGCGCTGATTGATCGTTAATTAAACTAATCAACTAATCAACCCCAGCCACCTGAACATAATAAACCCAGGCAGGTAGGGGAAATCAACCCCATCCCTGCCGATTTAAAAAGGGCAGAGCTTTGCTCTGCCACAGTCAGCTTTCACTTAACTAATCCTAAAAATGAATTTAGCTTTGAAATAGTTCTCCATCGAAAGCGTCAACCCTGGCTATCCTTACAAATAATGTATCTTAACCGGATTGACGTGGTGTAACTACAAGGTTCCAGTCTCGGTTGAGGAGAAAAAAATGAACATATTTTAATGACACACTGTTCGTCCTTTAAAACTCCAGAAGATGGAAAATGTAAAAGTCTCCTTTAAATGCTGAACAACTGTGCACAGGGAATTGAAATTATGAAGATTGTTGATGAAATTAGAGGAACAACCTATTACCCCAAAAACATTTCCCAATTGTATAGTACTATCTTCCCTACCACTCACATCTTTATTACAATAAAAGAGCATTTGAACTTTACTACAGTCCATTTCTCATAAAAAAAAAAAAAAAAATCATACTAAAGTTTCTGTTTTCAACAGTCTTACCTCAATTAAGAAATCAGGATTAAAGGTGTGACAACTGTTTTCATTGTGGTTTTTTTTTTTTTTTGTTGTTGTTGTTATTTAATAATAAAGTATATATTTTTCTTATGTGTAGATATTTTTTGCCCTGAATCCATATCATAGTCTTTCACTTTGTCTTCTTTTTGAATACATGTATCCAAGGAGGGACAGGAATATCATATTCACCCTCTCCATTACAACGAGAGCACTGTGGAGTAGAGAGGGCAAAATGTCCACAGGGACACGAGTACAATAGCTTAGGGGGTTACATTGTGATTTACTGAACTACAGACACATTTTCGTTGTGTGGTTTAGGGCAAGACTGTCCAGCGGATGGTTCTTAAGACATATATGGCTCATTAAACTCCATAATATTCTCTTTTGATTTAGTGGTGGAGTATACCATTCAAGCCTTTTAATTGGTTTGAAAAGACTGTGTGGACAATTGAATGACTGAGAAGAAAGGAACATATATGTGCAATTTTTCTGGTTAAGAGGGTCCATTTCTGTCTATGCATTAGTTGCTTCAATCCATAGTCTTTGGTAGAAGCAAGTACGAAATGCAACATGTTTCAACATGTAACATGAGCAATGAAATGCAGAGGTCTTACATTATATTTTATCCTGCTGTCCTTATGGTGTCTTTTAAAAAGTACCACATAACAAAACAGACAAAGACTGATAAAAATAGCAATGTTTTTTTGGCATTTTTTACAGTGTTAGCATTAAGCAATCATGCACCGGTATTATCATAGTTTTTTTATGTGGAACTTTTTAAAGGATAGCTACACCACAATTAAAATATAATCGTAGAGTAAGTGTAGTCTGGTTAAAGTTTTTTTTTTTATATTTCCTTGCTATATTTCAGTAGATTTTTAGTTGTCACAAACTATACAGGCTGGTTTAGGTTAAACCCAATGAATTGAGTAAATGTGTAAATAATATATGAATTGATTACTTTGCCTCAAACACATTTGGGCAGATTATAAACACAGCAGACAGAAAGCCTGTCTCATCTCTGATTGACTGAGAATCTTTCATTAACTGCCAGGAAGGAATTGGCTTTTAACTCTGCTGTTAGAACCATGCACTGAAATACTTTGCCTTTTAGTAGAGGTCTTCATGGGTCTACCTGGACCTGAGGACCCAAGACCCAACCCATAACGAATGGGTTTTCGGGTGTAAAAGAGGCACGCAACACTCGGGTCAGGTTGGGTCCGATTTTGTTTACTCATAATACACAAACTGCCAATTACTATTAACGAGGCTCTCTTTGTTACTAAAAATCTTTGTTTATAATTCCTGTTGAGTGGATTGGCTTCTCCCAGTAGCACATGACATGGCTTGTAGAGCACAGTAGCAGACACAGGACCCGTATTGAAGGGGTTTCTTAAGAATGATCATTATTAAAAGTCGGAGTAATGGATTTGTTTATGAAAGACGTGAAATAAATTCTTAAGAAAAAACAAATTCCATGAACAAAAGCTCACAGAAAAATGAGAAAAATGAGTGTGGGAATCATTTCTTGTTATTGTGGACAAAGAAGGAAAACAAGTTTTGCAAAACACAAATTTTGTGACAGTACCATGAGTCTTGTACTTCGTGATAATATAAACAATAGTTGAAATTGGGATACTTGAATGCTTGGAAATCTTCTTTTATCCTTCTCCAGCTTTAAAATAAATAATTTTCTGCCTAAGGTCTTCAGATAGCTCTTTACTTTTTCCCATATTGACTTACTGGTAATGACAGCAATCATCCTATGCCTAACCCTTTTATACTCTCTAAGAATGTTTATCTACAATCCAGCATTTTCTAGACTTTTCTAAAATTAGGTTCTGCATTATCATATTGAAAATTCTACCTGCTTGCAGACAGTACTATCAAAGGGTATGAATACTTTTGAATGAGCAGTTTTGGAGTTTTACAACTTCTTGTAACTTTTCCTCATCCAAAAAAGCAAAATTTTTGCTACAAAAGATTTTTTCCAAAATTCTTTGTTTTCGAGACATTTCTAGAAATTATAAATTATAGTAAGCTTTTGACTGCAATACAGTGCCTATAGAAAGTCTACACCCCCTTGAACTTTTTTCACATTTTGTTGTGTCAGTGCCTCAGAGTTTCATGCATTTAAAAGATGATTTTTTTCCACTTATCTACACACCATACTCAACACTGTTAAGGGGAAAAAAGTTTTTATTATATATATATATATATATATATATATATATATATAATACAAAACTGAAAGATCATAACTGGATAAGTCTTCATCCCCCTGAGTTAATCTTGGTGGAAGCACCTTTGGCAGCAATTACAGCTGTGAGTCTGTTGGGATAGATCTCTACCAATTTTGCACACCTAGATTTGACAATATTTGACCATTCTTCTTTACAACACTGTTCAAGCTCTGTCTAGTTCCTTGGGGAGCGTTGATGGACAGTAATCTTCAAGTCATGCCACAAATTTTCGATTGGATTTAGGTCGGGGCTTTGACTGGGCCACTCAAGTACATTTACCTTTTTGTTCCTTAGCCACTCCAGTGTAGGTTTGGCTGTTCCTTTACATTGTTGTCATGCTGAAAGTTGAACTTCCGTTCCAGTTTCAGCTTTCTTGCAGAGGGCAGCAGGTTTTGCTCAAGGACTTCTCTGTACTTGCTCCATTCATTTTCCCTTCTATCCTGACAAGTGCCCCTGTCCCTGCTGATGAGAAACATCCCCATAACATGATATGTCATAACCATGCTTCACAATAATGTTTGGGTGATGCACACTGTTGGGTTTGCACCAAACATAACGCTTTGCATTTAGGCCAAAAAGTTCCATTTTAGTTTCATCAGACCACAAACTTTTTGCCACATGGCTACAGAATCTCGTGAGTGTTTTTTTTGCATACTTCAAAATGGGATTCAAGGTGGGCTTTCTTGAGTAATGGCTTCCTTCTTGCCACCCTACCATACAGGCCAGATTTGTGGAGTGCTTGGGATATTGTTGTCACTTGCACACTTTGACCAGTCTTGGCCATAAAAGCCCATAGCTCTTGTAAAGTTGCCATTGGCCTCTTGGTAGCCTCTCTGATCAGTCTCCTTCTTGCTCGGTCATCCAGTTTGGAGGGACGGCCTGATCTAGTCAAGTGGTGGTGGTGCCGCCATACACCTTCCACTTCTTAATTGTCTTGACTGTGCTCCAAGGGACATTCAAGGCCTTTGATATTTTTTTATACCCATCCCCTGATCTGTGCCTTTCAAAAGTTTTGTCCCAGAGTTCTTTTGAAAGCGCCTTGGTGCTCATGGTTGAGTCTTTGCTTTGAAATGCACTGCCCAGCAGAGGGAACCTACAGGAACTGCTGAATTTATCCTGAAATCATGTGAATCTCTAAAATTTAACACAGGTGGAGGCCACTTAACTTGGTGTGTGATTTCGAAGGCGATTGGTTACATCTGAGCTAATTTAGGATTGCTATTGCAAAGGGGGTGGACACTTACCCAACCAAGCTATTTCAGGTTTCATTTTTAATTAATTTTCTACAAATTTCTAGAATATTTTAAGCTGTGGGGTAGGATGTGTACATAAATGAAAAAAAAAATAGTTTAATGCATTTTAATTCAAGGCTATAAGGCAACAAAAGTGAACATTTTGAAAGGGGATGTAGACTTTCTATAGGCACTGTATATGAGTCAGTGTTTAGAAATTCTGGCCTGTGATTGGTTAAAACGTCATCATAGGAGGAAAAATAAACTGAACTATTGCCCTAACATCCTTCCACCACCGGGCAATAGTCTCCATCTGTCATGTGATTGGTTCACATCACTGTCAGTCATGCCCCTTTTCAAAGAAATGCACTCCACTGTCACTCCTAAACAACAAAAACTTCTGAATGGCAATTCTGTGACCCAACAGAAAAATAATTACAAAACATACTAGAAAAGAAAGAAAAAACTTGTGTAAAGAACTTAAAAAACATTTTCTGTTATGTATTTATGTTATTTAATTATTTACGTATTTACTATATCAGCTATATTTAAACAAAATACTGTAAAGCCATAAATATTTGCGACCAAAGTATTTGTTGGATTACAGCCATAAAACCTATTTTGCTCCAGAAATGTTGGCGACCTGTTCCACTGGTAGTAGTAGTATATTACTTCATTATATATACAGCACTAAGATATTCATGCCAAAAATGTTGAGTTTGTTTTTTCATAAGCCAAAAACACATACTAAAAGGCTCGCAAATATTTATGGCTTTCCAGTATATAAAGTCATATTTATTATCCAACCTTCCCTCATTATTTTGACTGCCTCATATATTAAATATGTACTGCAGACTCAGCTCATACTGAAAAATTAAATGCCCCTCAGGAAGACTATTGTTACCTCCAAGCAGTGTTGTAACCAGGCCTGACATTCTACTGAGGTCAAACTTAGGTTTCAAGCTAGCTGTCAGTATTTATATGATTGTTTGGTCTTGTACTTTACTAGAATTTTTACATGGGCATTAGCATTGATGATGCAAAAAGACAATAGAGGATGCAAGCTTGGTGTCCTCATATATAGTTACTGTCATGCCTCCACGGCTTTGGGCATTATAGTCCCCTGTCAGTAACAATAGTCTTCCCTCAGGTCCATAATTTTCCACTACAGATCTCCTCTCCAGTCCATATTTACTATATATATGTGCACTTATTTAGAAACTGTTGAAAAAAAAATGCCTTCAGGTTAGATAACAGTAAGGGTTAATCAGGGAGTTTTCGTTGTAATAATGCAATGTTGGCATGCTATGCATGCATAAAAATATCCATTAAAAAATAGTAATCTATTTGAAATGCTTACTTACAGAAGTGTGTCATGATGCAGACACAATCCTAAAGAATGCAACACTGCAGCATCGTGTGCGGATCTTGGCATTGCACAGCAAATGTGCCTGAACCTTAATAAATTGAATACTGCAGTATTAATCAAAATTATATGATTATATTTGGCCACACATAAACGTTACCGAAGGCCCAGGTTGAATGTGCCAAGGCTGCCCTATTGCTAGGCATTGCCACTGGGTAAGGAGGCATAGGAATCTGTGGGTAGAGGATGTTAGGAGGTTCAATCGATTTAAACACTGCCATCGCACCCACTGTTCCCAACCGAGACAGCCTTGGGAGCAATCCAGGAAGGTGTCTTGCACAGAGTTAAAATTCTGCATCTATGCCAGTTTTCAGCCATGGTGAGATGAAATACTAAAGCTGAACAGATTCCATATATATGCTGCAAATATATTATTTTCAATGGATTAATTAGGCAAAACACGTTTTAATAGTAATCCCTCTACCAATTATGTGTGAAAAGCAGTGTGGGTGAATCAGATTATTAATAACCATTTATGTCAAACACGATGACACATGGATTCTCTCTCGTGAAGCTGTTCTCTGCTCATGTAAACAGTGTTTTGAGACTTTTACAGTAAACAGCATGAGAATTGAGTTGGGTCTACGTGTGGCTAATTTAAATATGACTCCCTTCCCCTTTTCCTTCATTTGCATAGCATTCAGGGAAAAGTAGGCGTTCCCAGGAAAATGACAGGCTTTACATGAAAACGCAAAAAGGTACCATGTCATTTCATGAGACAGAAATGTCTTGAGAAAAAGCAAACACTCATGTCATTCAATAAAATACATGTAGCTCTACTTAATGTGCGGTCCCTATCTAACAAAGCTCTTTTAATTAGGGATCTCATCACTCGCTATAAACTTTGATTTTTATTTTTGAGACCTGGCATAGCGTGGATGATAATACTTCTTTAATTAGCTATACTTTTATCCAGCATGCACGTGCTGGAGGGCGGGGAGGTGGACTAGCTAACATTTTCCTTGATATCTACAATTGTAAACAGAATAGTTTTGGGGAATTTTTATCCTTTGAATCTTTATCCTTCATACTTGATAGTTGACTCGCTGTACTTATGGTAAATATCTATCGGCCACCTAAACAAGAATTACCAGAATTTTCATAATTCCTGTCTATAATTTCCACTAAATAGAATAGGATTCTTATACTTGGAGATTTTAATTTGCACACTGATATTATATTTGATTCGACAGCTACAGACTTTTTAAGTGTGTTAGATTTTTTTGAGTTTACTCAGCATGTAACAGGGCCTACACATAACCATGGTCATACTTTAGATTTAGTCATAGATCGAGGACTAGAAATTATCATGTCCCCAACTATCAACCCTGCATTATCAGATCATTTCTTAATTTCACTTGCCTCAATGTAAAAAGACTGTAGTGAGTTATGTTAAAAGGCACATTATAAATCCCGAAGTGCAAAAGTTTTCTGAAGTAGTCTATGTCCACCCATCTCAACAAGTTCTCTATCAACTGATGAGTTAGTTGACAGATACAACCATCAACTAAAAACTGCTCTTGATACTGTAGCTCCTTAAAACAGTCTCTTTAAAACGTAGGATGAATAATGATATACATCAAATAAAAAGAAATTGTCGCAAAGCAGAGCGTAAATGAAGAGATACAAAACTACAAATACATTACGATATTTTAAAGCACTGCCTATCAAAGTATAATGCATCATTAATGTCAGCAAGAAGTGCTTCCTTCTCCAGTCTTATTGTAGAAAATAAGAACAATGCTAGAGTCCTTTTCTCAACTATTGATAGATTAGTAAACCCATATCCTTCCCCTGAATATTACATTGTGGCCTCACCTATCAAGTGTGAAGAATTTTGTAATTATTTTGATGGAAAAATACTTAGTATTAAGGATCAAATTCCACAAAATGATTTTGAGCTCTGTGTACCTCCAAAAACAATTGAAACAGAATTACAGAATTATTATTTTTCTCTGATTAACTTACAAGACTTAAATAAAATAGTTGTGCACATTAAATCCTCTACGTGTCTTTTGAATCCTATACCAACCAATCTCTTGAAGGAGGAGTTTAGTAAGCTATCCAATAATGTCCTTGATATAGTTAATAGCTCTTTGTCATCAGGAAGGTTTCCTTCTTCTTTAAAAACCACCTTAGTGAAACCTGATAGTTTAGTTCTAAGTAATTTTAGACCTATTTTAAACCTTCCTTTTTTAGCAAAGTAAATTGAAAAAGTCGTTTTTAAACAAATTAATAGTTTCCTTGGAAATAATAACATCTTTGAGGATGTTAGGATCAGGATTTCGCGCTAACCATAGCACTGAGACTGCATGTGTAAGTTCAGATTCTAAGTGTCTATCTGTACTAATCCTTTTAGATCTGAGTGCTGCTTTTGATACTGTTAATCACAAGATTTTAATTAATCGTCTTATTGAATGGGAGAGCCTTTCTGGTAGTGTCCTAAACTGGTTCATATCCTATTTACTGAATAGACAGTATTTTGTTACCTTAGGAGAATCTACAGTACATCTGGACTAGCTAATATTACATGTGGTGTTCCGCAGGGCTCCACTCTTGGTCCCATGTTATTTTCTTTATACATGCTGCCACTCTGGGAGGTTATTCGTAAACATGGGGTGAATTTCCACAGCTATGCAGATGACACACAGCTTTATATATGTGTTAAACCAGGTGACACAACAGCTATCAATGCCCTTTTCAAATGCCTAGCCGATATTAGAAGCTGGATGTTTCAGAATTTCTTACAGTTAAATTCTGATAAGACAGAAGTCTCACTTTTAGGCTCTAATCAACAGATGGACTTGAGAAATATTGAACATTGCTAAAATCATATGTAAAATCTGAAGTGAAAAACCTGGGGGTTATTTCTGATTCTGCACCTTCCTTATAAAATATTACCACATATAAAATATTATACTAGAGTGTCCTTCTGTCATTTAAGAAACATTGAGAAAGTTAGATCATTCTTGTCCTTGGATGATGCAAAGAAATTAGTACATGCTTTTATTTTTTCTAGGTTAGATTACTCTAACGCTTTATTCTCTGGACTTACAAGTCATGCTATATCACGCCTACAGCTAATGCAAAATGTTGCTGCTAGAATGCTAACTAGAACAAAAAAGGGCTCTCATTACACCTGTGTTGGCATCATTGCATTGGCTTCCAATGCATTACAGAATTGATTTTGAATTCTATTAATAGTTTTTAAAATACTGAATGGACTATCTCCACAATATCTAAATGATATGCTAATTCCTTATCAGCCAGAGATCTGCAAATGCTGGCCTTTTAAGTATTCTGAGGGTGAATTGTAAAAGGATGGGAGAGGCTGCTTTCTGTTTTACTGCCCCCACACTCTGGAACTCCTTACCCCTTCAATTGCACCTTCAATTGCACTCTTCAAATCTCTATTAAAAGCATACATTTTTAATGTAGCTGTTCCATAACATTTTATGTTTTATTCTGAGTTTTATTGATACTTCTGTTTCTAATAACTGTACTCTTTTCTTACTGTTTATTATTGTATTTTTGTATTTTTTCTGTATGTAAAGGGATTTGAATTGTATTGTACATGAATTGTGCTATATAAATAAAGGTTTATTAGGCTTCCAAGCCAAAGGCTGGGAAGCCTATTGTTATTGTTATTGTTATTTATTTATTTATTTCTTCCCAAAACTTTAAACTGCTGCTGCTTTGAAGCTGTGTGACTGATCAGGTTCTGACTTGGCAGCTAACAAGCTGGATACATTGGCTGTCTGATGCTGAAAATTTTTTGCTGCTGTGTCCTTGCAATTGGCGCTGTGACGCATTTTCGGTAAAACCTTTCGAAATCTTCTTCTTGGAAACCGGTAAACCGATTGATCTGAAACTTGGCATATATCATCAGCATTCAAACCCACATCAAATTTGCGAAGCAGAAGTTGCTGTGATAAATTTTAATGTAAAAATGGCTGCCACAAATCTTATCAAAACATGCCCCTAAAAACAAACTGCTGCTGTTTGAAAACTGTTTGTCCCACAAACTCCAAAGTTGGTAGTTATCGTCTCAGTAACAATGGGATACATATATGTGAAAATGGTGATGTTTTATAAAACAAGATGACCGCCACTTATACGTTTACATTTGAAATTTAAACCTGCGTCATTTGACAAATGATTTACTTGACTAACTCCAAACTTCACAAGCATTCTCCCTGATACTGTATCAATACAACTGACTTTTAAAAAATTGTGTTGACCAGAAACGAAAATGGCCGTTTGACGCATTTTTAGAAACCTTTCGAAATCTTCTTCTTGGGAACCGGTGAAGCAATTGATCTGACAATTGACATATATCATCAGCATCCAAACCTGAATCAAGTTTGCGAAGCAGCAGTTGCTGTGATAAATTTTAATGTCAAGATGGCGGCCACAAATCTTGTCGAAACGTGCCCCGAAATGCAAACCACTGCTACTTGAACACCGTTTGACTAACAAACTCCAAACTTGGTAGTTATTGTCCCAGTAACAATGGAATACAAATATGTCAAAATGGTTATGTTTAATAAAATAAGATGGCCACCATGTTTACCTTTACTTCTGAAATTTAAAACTGTATCAGTTGACAAACGGTTTATTTGACTAACTCCAAACTTCACAAGCATCATCCTTGACACTGTAATAATACAACTGACTTTTAAGAAACTGGTGTTAAACCAAAATGGCCATATGCTAAATTTTTTCTTGAAAACTCACAAAATCTTCTTCTTTGGAACTATTGAAGTGATTGATCTGTCCCTTGGCATATATTGTCACCATCCAAACCTGCTTGCAAAGCTGAAATTGCTGTCATACAATTCAATAGTAAAATGGCTGCCACAAATTTCACCTAAATGTGCCCTTAACAGCAGACTGCTTGTATTTGAAAACCGTGTAACCAACTGACTCCAAACTTAGTAAACATCGTTCTGGTGGCAGCAGTTATGGTAGTGTTTTGTGAAAAAATATGGCTGCTACTGCTAAATTTTCTTCTTATATTTAAAACTGCCTCAGTTTAAAAATGGTTCAATTGATTAACTCATGGTATTTTTGTGTTAAACAAGATGGTTGCCTGATGCATTTTTGAAAAAGAACTTTCAAAATCTTCTGTGGAGCTGTTGAAGTTGCTGATTTTAAACTTGGCACATTGAGAACTAAACACGCTTAGATACTGATCTAATCAGTACTGAGGTATCAGTACTGATTAGGTACTGATACTGGGGCTTGGGAGCCGTAAAACTGCCTGGCAGTTCTAGTTATTATTATTATTATTATTATTATTATTATTATTATATTATTATTATTATTATTATTATTATTATTATTATTATTATTATGTAAATTAACCCATTATTCTCATTAAATTGCATGATATGTTTATTTTAATGCAATTTATATTGATTTTAATTGAAAATAAAACTACATGTTGACTAGCTTAGTCACAGTAGCACAACAGTATTCTTACAGCTGAATGTAATTTTATTGTCTTCAGTAAGGTCAGTAATAGTAAAAAGAAACTGAATTGGTTACTAATATAACAATTTGTGGGGAATGTATGAAAGTACTTTGGTTCAAACTAAAAGGTATAAATCTCAAAGGAAAAAAATAGTTTTTCAGGAAAATGTGTCTGAGATATGATCGTTTTAATGGAATTCATGAAGCGAATGCACTTAGAAAATAGCTTGGGAAAAAGAGGTTATACTCCTTGACAACAAAATTGCTTAGAAAATGTATAACTACACGAACTGGGCTACTGCAATGAACCTGACAATATTCTGTATATGCTATAATAACAGTGTCTATTTTAAACATCTAGCATGTTTCAGAAGGCCATATTGCAATATATAGTGATGTTATTATTTAGCATATATTATTAAGAATATCAGATTCTGGTTATATTATTATTATTATTATTATTATTATTATTATTATTATTATTATTATTAGGCACCCAGGCCATAGGGCTGGGAAGCCTATTGTTATTGCTGGGATTATTCTTATTATTATGGGAAGTTGGTAAATGTTAATTGAACATATGTCATAGGTCACGTGGTTTGGCCACCATATAATCACAAACTACAAAGAAATCTCCCAAATAGCTAAAATTGAACCAAAAATTGGCACACCTGATCCTAGTATGGTTGTCTTTAAGATTTTGTCAAGGGAAGTTGCTACAATAAAAAAACATGAAGGCCACATGATAGATGGTACTTGGCTCTGCAGTCATTCTCTTTCAGGATTTGTCATTGGGCTGGTAAACTGCATGCCAATGCCGAGTTCAGTTACTAGAGAACACATATAGTAACTTATGTATGCTCTATGAAAAAATGTCATTGCCCGTGACTTCTGACCTTTCCTAAAGGTCAAATGTAAAACTGGCTTATAACTCCTTATAGAGTGCACATAGGGTCATGGTTAATATGTAGAAATGGCATTTTGCACTATTTGCTAAAATGTTTGGTACTGTTAGTGGTACTGGTACTGGAATCCATAAAGTTGCTGGCAACTCTAGTTATTATTATCATTTTTATCATTATTATTTATTTATTTGACAGATGCTTAATATTTAAATACAGTAGTTTACAGTAAGTGCAATAGTATGACTAAAATAGAATATGAACTAGGAAGCAACAAGTTAGGATTACAATATGTTATATCTACAATGAACTACACATAGTTCTTTTTTACCAGCTTGCTAAACTTATTAAGATGCAATTCATGCATGCCACCAGTTGGTGGAATACAGGGAATATTCTAGAATTAATGCAGTCCAGTAAATCAGGGATGTGCTTCTTTTATTTCTTCACAAGGAAGCTTTAAGTTGTACTCCTTACACATAACATCCATTATATATTGTTCAATGAAGTTAGCAACAAAGGTTTTATATTTCATTTCACTATATGTCATTTCTAAAACTGGATGAAGTAATGATATCCCTTTGCTCAACCAGTCCCGTCATTTCATTCGAATGTGGTGTCTGATCTGAATGTGACACTAAAAACATCTCTGCCTGATACAGAGAAACGGATTCATTATTTCAATACGATCACACCATTTGAATTTTTCACTCAAGAAGGAATATTGTGTTGTGATGCATCTGTCGAGAGATCCGAGACTTAACTGATATGAAACCAGAAGTGTTTCTGTTATTGATTTAATACTTTGCATTCCTTTTCTTTCTACGCCTTTAAATCTAATGAAAATCATAAGACACACGGGTCCACAG
This sequence comes from Polyodon spathula, assembly GCF_017654505.1. Classification (NCBI taxonomy): domain Eukaryota; kingdom Metazoa; phylum Chordata; class Actinopteri; order Acipenseriformes; family Polyodontidae; genus Polyodon; species Polyodon spathula. The sequence goes on along the minus strand of NC_054535.1, from coordinate 30,234,832 downwards.
GACTGGTATTGGGAAGCCCTGATTTACAGTTTTGTCAGCTAACAAGCCACACAACGTATTTCTGTAGTTCTACAGTAGATTCTAGCGCAGTGCAATAGAAAGTAGAAATGTACTTCGAAAGCCAAGGAGTGTTTCTCCTGTTCATATTAGTGTTCACCTTATATGCCTCTCATTATACAGTTAACGCTGCATTTCCACGGAGCACTTATGGGAATAGGGAGGTAACTTCTGATCATGGCTCAGTGCTGAAAATTACAAAATAGCTAGAGGCGCCAGTCTATGAGAAAATGTCAGGCAAACCTATTAGCTGGGGAAAATAGCACATGCAAACATAGGAGAGTATTAAAAAAAAAAAAAAAAAAAAAAGCTGCTTGCAATTTAACCATTTACTATAACATATTTTAATCCTGCATTTTATTTTACATGTATAGTGCTTGCTGTCTAGATACAAAGAAGTTGTTTGTTGTACAATACCATTTGATTCAATATTGTCTCTTGTTGTCTCACAAAATAATTTGTTGATTGTTTTAATATCCAATATTAATTCTAGATAAACAGTGTTCAGTCTCTGCTCTCCATGTTTTTCTGCTTCCAGAAATATAAATGGAGTCATTAAACACACCAGAGGTCTGCAAGGCTCAGATAGTATATATATATAAGGTTAAACTGTGAGGTTAATTAATTATACACTGTGGACATTTAAGTCATATTAATTGACACTCAACCTTTTGCATTCAGACATCTAATCTAATTATATCTTTGCAGTAGCTAAAACCTAAAATGTGCAAAATTGCTTCTTGACCTCATTAAAGCTCAGAAAATCAATGACCTGTGACCTTTTAAATAGTAATCCATGGCAAATGAGTTATTTACTATCGACTGCCAGCACATTGTGTTGTAGGCACCATTTCTAACAAGCACTGCAGCCTTTAGCCTTAACCATTCATTTTAATAGATGCCATAGGCTTAAATTCCAGTGTATTTGATTGATGAAAAAATACACTTTTCTAGGATCCAGGGGTCACCATACATGATTATAAGTTAGCAAGAAATGTTCTTGAGAACTGTAGTCTTTCTCATGTACGCTAAATAAGTATTGAAATTCCTTATCTTTTATTAATGTCTAAAATGCACTGTTAAACTATGTCCAGATTCCTCTGCTCAATCATTACTTTATTTGTTACTCTTATGGGTATTTTTTATACCATTAAGCACAATGTAACATAAAAGAGGCCCCATGATGATCAATCCATTCATGTTCCCTTGTAAATAAATACAGATTGTAAACCTTTCTTGAATATATACTGTATATATAGACATCTACTGAAAGTAGTTTAGAAAGATAAGTAATACTAGATCATACTGCAAGGGTTTGATTTTGTTATTTTCGTGAAGCTGTGTAATTATAAATAAATGTGAACTGTAGATAGGCAGTTGTTCAGTCTCAGTTCTCCATGTAATATACTATTGGAGTCACTAAACCACACCATGGGATAATCTGTAATGCAAAATGCAAGTGGTATCTAGAGGGTTAAACTGTGAAATGGAATAGTTATACATTATGAACATTAAAGGCCTATTAAGTATTGACACTTGAACTGTAGAATTTAATTTAATTATACCTTTTCAGTAGTTGAAACCTGAGAATGAATTGAATGTTCCCTTGCAGCATGATTACATATTACTCAGATCTGCTTTATGTGCAACATCCGATTATGTATACCTGTATTTAAAGATTGGAAAGAAAGATTATTTAAAAAAAAAGAAAATATGTGTGTGTGTGTGTGTGTGTGTGTGTGTGTGTGTGTGTGTGTGTGTGTGTGTGTATTTAGGTCACTGTATGCAATGTTTATGATTTCAGTTTATAGTCATTTGCAACATAAATGATTAAGCTTTTTGTCATATTCTTTTACTAATTATTAGACACACTTCACAGTTTCTTGAATACACCCAATTGCACTTTAATAACACAGTAATTGATGGGTGTTGTGTAGTTACAATGAAACTACATGTTTTACAAAATGAAAGTTTTAGACAGTTGGTAACTTACTGTAATTTACATGGTTGTGGAATTCCAATTTGATTACAATGTTATTAGACGCTCAATGTAACATAGTTCCAAACCCAGTATTTAAAGTGTGTCCATTGTATGGTTTGAATGAGCAAGAAGAAACAGACAGTCACATCTGGTTCATTTTGCAAGTCAGTTTTACTTACAATATATTATTTCTTTATGGTAACCCACATTACTATTAGTCAAAGAAAGAAAATCACACATTAATTCTTCATTTTAGATAAAATATTTGGTAACATTTGTTTCCTCTATAAATAAACAAAACACAATAATTATTAAGTTTAGCATTACAGTGGTGGCCACAAATACAGCATATTTTTAAAAATACACTCATTATACTTGTCTGCTAGACCTAGTTTTACTTATACTTTTTTTTTTTTTAACAGGGATATGACTGTAGACATTAAAATTCCCTATGCAAATGCATCCTGTTAAACCACCAAATATATTTATATAACCCAATCAGCGCTGTCCTGGATAGATTAAATTAGAGATGAACGGCACTAACAGAATATATTATGGGTTCTATGCAGAGGTGAGAAGCAGGATCAGTAGAAACCTCAACAGTGCTAAGACCAATTGGGGGTCAAAGTCCATTTTTAACAGCACACACGGCAACAGCAATCAACCCGTATCAGGTTAGCAGTGCTAGGGGCTCACTCAGTTGGATGTTGAGCTCATGTGTTATCAGTACTATATGCAATTACCTGCCCATTATTACTGCACAAACAGCATGTTCATAATAACGCTGCGGTAAAACAATAACTGTTATAATTATTAAGACAAATAAAGAACTTAATTTCCTTGCAGTGCTTCAAGTCCATACATGTTTATCAGTTTTATCATGGGCCAGAAATGAACCTTATTAACTTATGAAGAATTTCAGAAGATCGATGCTGCAATATTCATGACCATCACTGCAAATCAACTTTGCAGTTTTGCACAAATACAGAAAAAGAAAACATATTAATGTATTTGTTTATGGTATTTCTTCCATTACTTTAATGAATAATTTTAGGTACTAATATCATATTGAATTTTTCTTTTCCTTTTTTTTTTATTGCAGCTCATTCAACACTTCTAAAAATGAATGCTGTATAATGTAATATGTGACTCTTAATTTAACCCCAGAATTGTATATTTTAAACCAAAAATTTTATTTGATGACAGATGTTCAATGACATGTCCTGGTATATCCAATATTAAGTTATAACAGGTAAAGCATGCATTCTCTTACCGACAACAAGAAGGCTACATACAGTGTAAATTTAAAGTCATGCAAGTCACAACTACTTCAAGAAAACACCCCACAGGATATAGTATATCATAAACTATTTACCTCACACAATAAAAAAACATAATAACAATAATAATGATTAAGTAGAACTGACACAGTTGTGTTGTTAAAAAAAATAAAAAAAAATAAAAAATCCCACAGTGACTTAATGTGAATGGATTTTGTTTTGATTGTTTTCTCCATGGTATGAGTACTGTAGATCATTTTAATCGTTAAAAAAATACTGCAAATTCAGAAGTGGGTAAATGCTTTGTGAATATGACTAGATTTGTCTTGATTTAAAATGTCTTTTGTTCTGGTTTTTCTTGTTTCTTTGAAACAGATAAAATCTATCACAAATAATCAATTTACACCTAAATAAACAAACACTGGGATCCATTCAATGTATTTAATAATATTTTAGTATTTAAACACTAGCAACAGTCAGCTACTGATGAGGTCAGTTAAATAGATCCCATAGTTTGATAGTTCTGGCAGAATAAATACAGGTGATTGATTGTTTTTCCTTTTTTATTTAATATATTAAATATATAAATGCCTTTACCAGTTTGAAAAATGCCTCAGTAGTTTCAAGTCATGTCAAAATAAATGGCAGATAAAGTTTTATGGTTGCAGTTGTGTCTTTTGTATCATCGTTTATCTCCGTTGAGCACTGTACTGATGATTTACATACCACAAGTCTGTTTCACTTTAAGACTCTTTTAATGCAATAAAGTGATTTTGTTCATCAGAAGGATGATTGCTGATAAATAAAATGCTAAATATAAGTTAATATTATATGCAACCATGTGTCCCTACATAAGCCACATATTGCTCTACTTCACCAGTAAAATTGCACAGTATTATCATGCAAACGTAACTGCACAGATGCTTCAAGATACATTAGCTTTTCCTCAACATAAAACTACAGAAGAGCTGCCTACGTTCAAGTGCTTTATTCAGGGTATTTTCTCAACATGAATGGCCAAGACTTTTGTTGTAAAAAAGCCTGCACTTTACAAACAACATCATCAAATTGCACAATTATAGTCATAACATTTCCCATTTCCTAGCATGCAGTCCACCTGAAATCCCCAGTAAAAACACAATTGACAGCAATGTAACTATTAATGGACTGTGTCTGAAGCAAGTTCAGATATTAATTTACTAACTATTGTAGTTCTTTGTAACAGAACATGGTAATTATCATCTGAGAGAATAAACTGGATTTCTGAAACTGGAAGTAAAGGAAACAAAAAATGTACACGCATTTACAGTATGTGTGTTTTATCGGCATGTTGTACATTGATAACACCGGGGCAATAGTGGAGACACTCAAATAAAACTAGATTGTGTAATATGACACTTACACAACACAAATGTTTAAGCATTACATTCAGGAGTGATATATCCACAGACTGTATGTGGTCTTCTTATCAACTTCAAACATTGTTGGGATGTCGTTTGGCTGAGTGACCATTCACATGGGCTATATCTTCTGCTTCCAAAGTCTTTTTTGTACTGAATTTCACTTGGCCCTCCAGGTGGATCGAATCAACCTTCTGCTCACATTTAAACACAGTTATGAAAGCATTTCTGTAGTTATTATTCATCCACCCATAAAGGAATGGGTTGGCAAAGGTAGAGCACATAGCTATGACATGAAATATGGTATACACTAATTTAAAATCTTTTGTGTCTAAGATGTTGTTATCAATATCAATGCCAAGCTGAAAAGCATGAAATGGCAACCAGCTCACAGCAAACACTACCACAACGGTAACCAACATTTTTGTGGTTTTCCTTCTTTTGTGGTGGCGAACATTCCCTTCGCCTGGACTTACATGGTTCTTCAGTTTACTCCAGATTCGAATATACGCAAAGGAAATGATTGACAGTGGCAACACATATTGCAGCAGCAGCATTGAGATACTGTATACAGTGCCATCTCGAGTGTTATCAGACCATTTTTCAGTACAAAACTGAATAGATTTATCAGGGGATATGTGGAATGTACCATACTCTCTAAAGATGGCCAGTGGGCTTGCTAACACTGCACTGATCATCCATGTAATGCCAATGACAATAAAACAAGTCTCCTTGGACATTTTGGTGTCAAAGTGATAGACTATGCATCTATGTCTGTCTAGAGCAATGACAGTTAGGGTTACCGTGGATACGTGCACTGCTAAACCTTGAGCATATGGGACCATAAAGCACAACACTTGTCCAAATTTCCACTCGCCTAGAAGGGTGTAGATCAATGTAAATGGCAGGCACAAAGTATTTACCAATAAATCTGCCACAGCAAGGTTTGCAATGAAAAAATTTGTAACAGTACGCAGTGTTTTAAATTTAAATACAACATAGATGACCAAGGAGTTGCCAATAACCCCTAGAAGAATGATGGTACAGTAAGCTAGTATTAGTATAATTTGCACCCCAATCAGCTTTGTGCTGTCTTCCAAATCTGGTGGGAGGTGGTCATAGGATGAAGTTGTAGCGTTTGTGCAACATACAGGTATACTGGAGTCTATTAATGATTTATAGTGATCCTCCAGTGTCAGGTTCACTTGCTCATCCAAGTCCATTGGTCCCATTTCCATGCCAGACATATAAAGACTGCAAACACAGGCACTATTATTTTTGGCTGCTGTCACTGGGGTCTGGTAATTTTCTAGTATCTTCTGTCAGAACTTAACTGTTCTGAAAAAGAACAGAATATGAAAGGTGGATATTTGACAGTAGAAACAAACAAACAAACAAACAAAACAGTTTCAAAAACAAGGTGAAATAACTTGTTTATTATATTCTACATTATAAATGTGTGATTATATTTAAGGTAATGGTTTTGTTAAGGTTTACGTTTAGGTTTTGGATACATTCGTGAAAAGTAAATAAAATACGAATTTAGTAAATTCCTACCACAGAATCAGATGTCATAAACCAGTACAGTATACGCTTTCTAATCAGAACCAGTCTGCATTGGACCCTGCACGGATCAATGATTTGAGTCCCTGCAGTAATCTTTACCATGTATTGTCTAGACTGTGTTTTATGCTTTTGATGTTCTCTCAATTTACATTTAATCACATATCAATAATATACCTTTGGCAAAATAAAAGGCAGATCAAGTTTTATGGTTGTAGTTGTGTCTTTTATATATTAATGCAATACAGTGCTTGTGTTCAACAGAAGGATGATTGCTGATAATTAAAATGCTAAATATAAGTTAATACCATACGCAACCATTTGCCCTTACATAAGACGTATATTGCTCTACTTCACCAGTAAAATCACCATCGTGATTTTCTGATTCAACTTTAGCTCAATTGAGACCACTGGAAATTCAGATCAGCTAACCATATCTTTTCGCTCTTGCCCTAAGAAAAATTAACACTACTGGGACGTAATAAATAAATAAATAAACCAACAGAATCTTTGTGGGACTATTGATTTACTATTTTTAATTTATTTTAAATGGAAATTTCAGTTACATATGCATTATGTATGTTATGTTCTTTCATTTATACTTAAAAAAAAACGGTAACTCCTTGAGCTGTATCATTTAATTCCAAAAATGGTCAAACAGTAGTGGTCCTGTAGTGTACTGCCCTGTTCCTCTGTCTTCCTTTTGCGATGTAAATTAATGTAAATGTAAAGTCTGGATAAAATCCGAAAACTATAAAAAGCAGTAGTAAAAATACAGACAATTCTGTGTTGAAAAGCTCAGCAACAGCTAATGAGCTTAAAACAGTCACCAGGAATTAATACAGTTAGGCGACTTTTAAAAAGCTACTGTGCATATCCACTTAACTAAGAATATAGTAGTCTACTTACCTCGTTTATTTCACAGTGACACTTGTATATGCATGTCCGCGTTGTTGGTTTTCTCAGTCTGTAGTCCAGCATCGTTGTTAGTTTTTAGTTCGGTATTGAAAAGTTGGATTTTATTAAATGTCTTTGATTTCAGATGAGATTGAAACAGATTGCAGTATTTAGTAGATTGTACTTTTTCATTTATCTACAGTCTATGTATAGTGAAGTATTACAGTAGTAAAATACCAGATTTTCCTGCTGAGCTACAAATGATACATTATGAGGATTTCAGCCTCAACTGAAACTATGCAAATCAATCCCAGAAAAAAGGAGTATTTTTGTCCGCACTCTTTAACATAAAACGGAATGAAATACAGCAGTTCATAATGTACACAGTTGCAATATTTGAGAAAGCGTAGCGAAAGCGTATGTTGTTAACAGAAAAGCGCATCGAAAGTGTGCTTATATGATTTTCGAGGTTTAAATTGTCAATTGCCAGCCTTTGTGCATAGTAAACATATATTCCTTTTTTTTAGTTTAATGTTTCTTCTCGAAAGTCAAAGCACATCAACAGCTTTTCCAAAATGCACAACAAATTAGGAATCCGAATATATCAGCACCAACGCCCGGATGCTTAAATAGCAAGCAGCTTCTTCTTTTTTTATAATGCTCGCCTATGTTTGCAAAGCTAACTTGCGTCCAGCATCATTTCAAGCAAGTGCTGACTGTTTTCAGTTGCTCCACTCACAGAGTCTCTTCATACCCTGAGAAGGAAATGGGTGAACTTGCATTTTTTATAAGCCTGATGGGGATCTCATGACAGACAACCAAATATCCTGAGAAGTAAGGGGCGTTTAAATCCATACAGAGTTATAGGCACACGTTTGACAAAGATGTTACATTATTGTGAATGAGAGACATTAAACATTATACATTGTTGGTGGTCATAAGGATGTAAATAGCTCTAAGACTAATAGCACAATTAATGCTACTACTACTACTACTACTAATAATAATAATAATAATAATAATAATAATAATAATAATAATAAATAATAATAATAATAATAATAATAATAATAATAATAATAATGTACACACTATTATATAATAAGGCTGTAATTCATTAAGGGTTTCAGTTGACACATATAGCTAGAAGTGTTTATTTTTAACAATTAAAGAAGTGTTGAGAAAAACACTGGAAAACAGAATTAAAAAAAAAAACTGTAAAACAAGTTATTTGTTTTAACAATTCATTGTGAACATTAGTATTTTTAATTAACATTTTTTGGACAGGGAAGGCGCAGGAAAACTACATGTAATATTGCTAAGAATCAGAGTAGAAAATTTGGTTGGGAAAAGTTGCATAATTTCCTCATCACTCAAGCAGGGCTTCTCAAACTCGATCCTGGGGACCCCTTGTGTCTGTTGGTTTTCATTCCAACCAAGCTCTCAATTACTTAACTATACCCCTAATTGAACTGATTATTTGTTTAATTAGAGATTTTTACTTGTTTTCAGCTCTTAAAAAAGTGCAGTTCAAGTTACTTATGACATGTTATTGCTAACTTGAAATATGTAACTGTTCAAGAACTGAAAACAAGTAAAAAAGGTCTAATTAAGCAAATTATCAGTTCAATTAAGTGTCTACACAGGGCGTCCCCAGGATCAAGTTTGAGAAGCCCTGCAAGCCTTTGCTTTCTGAAGTCCATCTGTCTAAACTTCCTACCATTCTACAGAGGTTGAGGTAATTTCTTACTAAATTTATGTCACTTATTGTTTTCCTAAGAGTACTTATTTTGTTCTGCTCTTACACCAATTTCTCCCTGTCTCTGTGGATAAAACTTAAAATCTGTCGTTTGTTTTGGTATTATTTTCTTGTGTTTATGTACTCGTGGTAGTTTGTTTTTAAAAAATTGAAAGTCAGCAGTTTTATCATCAAACTTATTTAAATGGACAATCTTATTATACAAGGGTTTTGCACCACCTCCATGTATAATATAACTGTAAAACACTAAAGCTTTCTTTCACCATATATTATAATAGTAATAATAATGACTTGTTTTTCACACATACTTTAGGGGTCTAATTTAATGATCTAAACAGTAACTGATATTTTTGCTACTGTATTAGAATGTATAAGCCTCAATTTATTTCCTGGACATTATTGCACTGCCTTTGTATTGTAAGTAGTAATGTTACTAAGTGAGTCAATAAATCACCCATGTGGGAAAACAATATTAACTTGAAAACTCCTGCCAAAGTGTACTAACGAAACAATCCAAATGACGGACATGTGTATGGTATTAAATTGCAGTATGTCAGCCTCTAAATTAATATCTTTCTTGCTGTGAAACAGCATCATTTTTGTTCTTGGCTGCATTGCTCTTTCCATGATACCCCGAGGTGAACACAGTGCCCTCTGTTGAGAGTCAGAAGGTTCAAATTTAATAGTCCTCATTAGCTATGCATGCGCATTGGCCTTAATGGTCAGGTGCTGAAATGCTAAAAAGGGGTTATTATAATGATTAATGTTTAATATTGTTCTTTGGCAAGACAGGCTTTATTGGAAACTCTTGTCAGAGACACAGTGTGAAAGACATAAAATAGATGACAAATGGCATCACAAAACCATGTATACTGGCATGCAAACTTTCATGTTTTATTGAGTTAACTGCTTCTTTTAAAACCTCCCTTGAGAAATACTGTTGATTCCCATACTTACTGTATGTGTGGTATAAGATGAATTAGCCAGTATTATTTTCCATGAACATAGGGGTGCATTAATGAACACTGGATACATGCTTTTGGAACAACTGTATTGTTGTATTATCCCATGATACATGTGATGAAGTGGGCACCAGATTTTATTTTTAAATAAACAGAGCCTCAGTAAGCTGGTAACATTAGACTTGTTATTGACTGACAAAAATGGAATATCTACGGCAACTAGCATATTGTGGTACCAGATAGTGATGCCTGAAGGCCACATAAATCTAATATGATTAAACCATGTTTGCAGCAGGATCTGAGCCATATGGTTGTTCTTTAATATATTCATACTTTGTGCAGTAGTTCATGTGCATCAAACAGTTGAAAGCTTACATTTCCTTATTTTTTTGCTCGCCAAACAACTCTCTAGTGCAAACCACTTCAAATTATTTCATGTGTGACTGATTTCTTTCCATCCAACTTTTACTGCATCCCTGGTATTAATTCATAGAAAATACAAATTCCACAGCACAGAATGTACCAATATGTATCTATGTATGTATATGTTAATGTGTGTGTCTCAATTCAAAATAAGTGAACAGTGTTCAATCTAAAAACAGCCTATTCAAACCAACCATCATTTAAAACAATAAAATTGGGGCTCCCTAGTGACGCATCCAGTAAAGGCGCTCCGAGTGGAGTACAGGATGCACTATAGCCTGGAGATCGCTAGGTTGAGCCCATGTTATGCCATCACCAATCATGGCCATGAGTTCCCAGTGGGAGGTGTACAATTGGCCGAGTGCTGTGCAGGTGGGGAATGCTCAGGTTGGCAGGGTAATCCTCGTTTCACCACGCACTAGCAACTCCTGTGATCGATAGCGCACCGTCGGGTCTGCTGTAGAAGCCACTCAGACCTGTGTTGTCCTCTGGCACTGTGGGTCTGGTGGCTTCACAGTAGACCTGCAGCATGAAAAAAGATAGCTTGGCAGGACACGTTTTGGAGCACATGTGTGTCTGCCACCATTTCCCAAGCCGGCACAGGAGTTGCAGCGGTGAACCAGGATAAAAATAATAATTGGGCATTCTAAATTGGGAAGAAAACCAGGGAAAAAAACCATAGGCAACGACTAAATTATATATATATATATATATATATATATATATATATATATATATATATATATATATATATATATATACAGTACTGTGCAAAAGTTTTAGGCAGGTGTGAAAAAATGTTGTAAAGTAAGAATGCTTTCAAAAATAGACATGTTAATAGATTATATTTATCAATTAACTAAATGCAAAGTGAGTGAACAGAAGAAAAATCTACATCAAATCCATATTTGGTGTGACCACCCTTTGCCTTCAAAACAGCATCAATTCTTCTAGGTACACTTGCACAAAGTCAGGGATTTTGTAGGCATATAGTCAGGTGTATGATTAAACAATTATACCAAACAGGTGCTAATGATCATCAATTCAATATGCAGGTTGAAACACAATCATTAACTGAAACAGAAACAGCTGTGTAGGAGGAATAAAACTGGGTGAGGAACAGCCAAACTCAGCTAACAAGGTGAGGTTGCTGAAGACAGTTGACTGTCAAAAGTCATACACAATGGCAAGACTGAGCACAGCAACAAGACACAAGGTAGTTATACTGCATCAGCAAGGTCTCTCCCAGGCAGAAATTTCAAGGCAGACAGGGGTTTCCAGATGTGCTGTCCAAGCTCTTTTGAAGAAGCACAAAGAAATGGGCAACGTTGAGGACCGTAGACGCAGTGGTCGGCCAAGGAAACTTACTGCAGCAGATAAAAGACACATCATGCTTACTTCCCTTCGCAAGTGGAAGATGTCCAGCAATGCCATCAGCTCAGAATTGGCAGAAAACAGTGGGACCCTGGTACACCCCTCTACTGTCCAGAGAAGTCTGGTCAGAAGTGGCCTTCATGGAAGACTTGCGGCCAAAAAGCCATACCTCCGACATGGAAACAAGGCCAAGGGACTCAACTATGCATGAAAACACAGAAACTGGGGTGCAGAAAAATGGCAGCAGGAACTCTGGACTGATGAGTTAAAATTTGAAATATTTGGCTGTAGCAGAAGGCAGTTTTTTTGCCGAAGGCCTGGAGAGCGGTACAGGAATGAGTGTCTGCAGGTAACAGTGAAGCATGGTGGAGGCTCTTTGCAAGTTTGGGGCTGCATATCTGTAAATGGAGTTGGGGATTTGATCAGAATTAATGGTCTCCTCAATGCTGAGAAGTACAGGCAAATACTTATCCATCATGCAATACCATCAGGGAGGCATCTGATTGGCCCAAATTTATTCTGCAGCATGACAATGACCCCAAACATACAGCGAAAGTCATTAAGAACTATCTTCAGCGTAAAGAAGAACAAGGAGTCCTGGAAGTGATGGTATGGCCCCCACGGAGCCCTGATCTCAATATCATTGAGTCTGTCTGGGATTACATGAAGAGAGAGAAGCAACTGGGGCTGCCTAAATCCACAGAAGAACTGTGGTTAGTTCTCCAAGATGTTTGGGCCAACCTACCTGCCAAGTTCCTTCCTAGAAGAATTGATGCTGTTTTGAAGGCAAAGGGTGGTCACACCAAATATGGATTTGATGTAGATTTTTCTTCTGTTCACTCACTTTGCATTTAGTTAATTGATAAATATAATCTAGTAACATGTCTATTTTTGAAAGCATTCTTACTTTACAGCATTTTTTCACATCTGCCTAAAACTTTTGCATAGTACTGTATATATATATATATATATATATATATATATATATATATATATATATATATATAGTGTTTTTTTTTTTTTTTTCGTTTTACATTCAAAAATAAATAAATAAATACTAACATGCATTGTTGAATGTTTGATTTTCATAACCATGGTCCATTTACCTATACAGTGGTGGTATTTAGATTTAATTTCATATATCCCAATGAAATATCTACAAAACATGCATGCCTCATCATGTGTTATATAATTGAATAAATTAATGTTACCTGACAAGATTAGATGAGGATTTAATGATTTCCAGTTTAGTGTTATTGTCCTTTATTAACTAATAAGTAGATTCCCTCAGCTCATCATGTTTTCTCTACAGTATCACTACAGACTAATTTCCTTTTGCTGTTTATTTATTTATTTATTTATTTATGTGTATTCTTCACAATATAAATGTTTGGACCCTGCCTGTGTTCATAAAAGGAAACACTCAAATGCTCATCTTATCCCTATTATAAATTTGAACTACTGTGTCCCATTAAAGGTCAGACTGAAAATAATGGACTAATTTATCACTGGCTTTCATATGCACTTAACGTTCAGTCACTATAGAAAAGGCATGGCTTGTCTAAAATTACCTTATACATTCTAGGTGTGAAAATTGTTTCTAGATGGTATTTATGCTGTGACTATTTTTTTTTTTTTACAATCTAGGTTTTTTAAATGGAATGACCAAGTAAATATGACCTACAAGGGTGACAACAAACTCAAACTGGCATATTTTCTGTGTAAGGTGAAAAGTGAATTAAAGGGTGATGTTTATATAATGAAAAAAAAGACCAAAAACTATCTATTGATTTCAATGTAACCTTTAATAGTGTAGTAACTACACCATAAACAAATCCTAAATATTTTAAATAATTAAAAAGTAAATATAAGGATGTATTTAAAAGTGTTCCTACCACCAAATATAATATATTCAGAATCTCTAACACATGGCACACCTGGTGGTATCAAAAACAATCAAAAAGATTACTGATGTCCTAACTAGGATTTCTAAATGGGTGTGGTTTTCTGCATTCCTGTTTCTCTCCCATATGCTTATATTGCACACAAATCATAATCTGAAATGTCGATTTGTTTTTGTACTATAACATCTGGTATTTCTGACCATTTGAGTATTTGTAATATACTTTTAATAGTCATTTCATTGACTAACTATTTCTTGCTGATAACTGAATTAGTCTTATTTCCATGCTTATGTGTGTGAGCACCATGGTTTGTGCATGTGTGTCTGTCTGGGTTTCTCTCTCTCTCTCTCTCTCTCTCTCTCTCTCTCTCTCTCTCTCTCTCTCTCTCTCTCTCTCTCTCTCTCTCTCTCTCTCGGAATGTGCAGTAGTTTGGGGGTTGTTTGTAGAGTGTATCTATTGCAGGCTGGGGTTTGTGGGTTCCTGTATTGTTGCAATGTTAAATTCACTCACAGTTGGGAAATGGACTAGAGTGGCTGACATCACACCAATTGTGCAGCGCTAAATAGCAAAATATTTTTACTTTATTTGGGCTAATTCATGAACTCTAGAAGTAGTGAATTTCTTTGTATAATTGTACATGCATGTTAATAATAAAACCTGGTTACTGTGATTTGAAATTGTTTGTTGTGTCTGGTAATTTTTACTCTCAGGTCTCACAGTACTATGATCAGTAAAATAAAGATAGTGCACTTTGATGCACATCCACGTCACATTGCTTGTGATGTTTACATCTCTGCAATAGCAGGGTATAGTGTTAGAGTTAGGGTGGGTCTCAGAACAGGTTACAGTTATACATGCAAACATAGTTGTACATCAATGTAAAGGACAATATTTTTTTTATTTTTAATTAATAAAAAAGAAAAACGATCACTAGATTTTTCTTTGTATGGAGAATGTGTTTAACAATACCCCACTGCCCTTTTGCAATGGACTCAACCAAAAATATGATGTATCATACTATGAGGAATCGGATCAGAAACGTCATAAAAAAATCTTGCCACTTTGATTGTGCACCATTCTTTGGGGATGGTAAAGTTAAGAAAAGGTTTTGCTCAATTTCCCAAATAATAATAATAATAATAATAATAATAATAATAATAATAATAATAATAATAATAAACAAACATTCTTTAGCATAGCACTGTATTGCAAAAGCAAAGCAGTCGTGTATAGTTGTGGAAAGCTGGTGTTTCCCTGGCTCAGTGTGGACATGTTGAAGATTATGCTGGGTAAGCAGGTATAAAGCCGTAAAAATTCGATGTGTCCCACTGGTGAATAAAGTGCAAAGGAAACAACTGCAATGTCAGTGTAACAGATTGTAAAGATGTATTGGTAGGGGGACTAAAACCATTACAATCTACTACTCTATGCTCTCAACTTCTGCTTTTATAAACATGTAATTCATTGTCCATTTTGTTCACATTTTGAAAGTATTTAAATGGTAAAAGAACAAATATCCTCATGCCCTCAACGCTGTAAGCAGTGCTTCAGACACACAGAAAAGTTATACCAGAAAAAAATGACATTAAGTATTTAAATACTAAAATGTGTTACATAAGAATTATGTCATTAGTATTACTAGTTTTGATAACAAATAACCTTTTTTTTCTTTTTAATTCTTATTGTTCTATACATTAATCTGGATTTAGCAGACTGATAGGTAGAATTCAATTGTGACACTGGCCCCAGGTTGGATATTAATGCTGCAACAATGAATCAATCTCAATTATAATTGAATAATCATATATTGTATTTGAATAACCAAACCATAAATTGGGAGAAGAAAATATTAATCTCATTTACAAAGCTGCATTATAGTGAGTGCTGATGTATTTTGTTACCGGTATCAGCATATAGTATAAAATAAAAGTCAGCTTCTGGATAGATATGATCCCTTGAGATAAACCATCAGGTGTTTTTATTTTATCTCTAGACCATTTATCACATGGTCAGTAGTATGTTTATGTCAGCTCAAGAAATCATAAAGTGACAGGGGGTAAGTTCAACATTTGCTTTCACCTGTGAAAGATTTAATGGGAGAGATGTTTAGTTAACTCTACTAGCAGAGTCTATTGACTCTGTGGACAAATTAGTTTAGGGGCATGTACTGTGATGATGTCAATCCTTCAGTGGTAGTGGCACACATACTGAACAATAATAAAACTGTTAACTAGAATTTATAGGAAAATTACTGTGTCTTTTAATAACATATTTTTAGGACTCCACTCATTGGCACAATGGGCATCTTCAACCAACCGCTGAATAGTTAGACAGGACAAGGACATGGTCTCGTTTCTAGGGCACTTGGAGTACCTGCACCAATCCAGTCAACTAGCGAGACGGGGAGAACAACGGTCTGGTGGTCTCATGGCGGAAATGTCCACTAGGTTACCTAAGTTACCTGCAATCAGCCTGATAGGTGATGAAGGTATGCTGAGCAGTTTGTGTCACAGAGAGAGTCTGAGCATAGAGCATATTAATTTGGGAAGATCCTTCACCAGAACATGATCCCATATGAAAAAAAGGAATACAACTTTAACGATGGGTCATAATCAGGTCATACATTAGGTAAAAAGACATCCAAAACACTAACAGCTTTTTGTTTAAACTGCTAGTTGGAGAACCATGAAAAATTAATACAAGGCTAATACAGTTTATGGGGTCCAATTTAATAAAATAAACAGTGGTGTTCTTTATACTGTTGCCCTAAAAATTCTAAACCTAATTTCATTGTATTTTTTATTGTATGAAGTAATGTTAAGTGGTTCTATAAATCACCTCAATCTGGATTAATTAAGAGTTAAAGAGCAATGTTATTTTAGAGCCATTAAAAAGACCCCCGTGTTTCAGTATTCTATAGATGTAGTGGAAAGGTGAGTATCACAAAGATGCCAGCTGAGAACATTAAGAATGGATTGACACCAAATCAGTAGATACACACAGGGGATAATTAAGACTGTCACCAAAAATAAAGGCTGCTAACAGACATGTCTCTTTTTCTGAGATATGGAAGCGTGTAGGTTGAAGGAACCAATGTAAATGTAATGGAAATCATTAGGCAGTTTCCCCTTCGGTGCTTGAGGGTCTGTCATGCTTGAATTTTCTCATGAATGTCATTAAACTTTAGTCAATAATTGTAATTAACAAAGTGTTTTTTTTTAATACTGATTAGAAATAATGTGGAATACACATAAGATGAGATATTAAAAAAAAAGAAAAAGAAAACCTAAGTCACATAGCATGTATAACAATCTGATCTTAAGCATTGCACACTTTCTAAAGCTCTTTGTGAATTGCTAAACTAAGGATATTATAGAGGTTATTTACTGACCAGCAAGAAGTCCAGACCTTGATCCCATAGAAAACCTTTGGGAACTTCTAGGACATCATGTACATCTGTGCTGGAACCCTCCATGTGGCATCAGAGAGCTTGGAGTTGCACTGATTGGAGAATGGATTCACCCAAGAAGTCATCTTCCGCCTGATTAGAAGCATGCCCTGTCAATATAGAGATTTAATTCGATACTTTCATATGGTCCATTTTTAAACTGTCTGAAAAATGTCTCCAGAGACAAATCTTCCATGGTTATCCTGTTCAGATGTGTCTAATTTCAGTGGTAAAAGACTTAAATGGTCAAATGTGTTTTCGAAAAATTCAAGTTTGAAATGTTGCTCCTTTCATTAGTTTTGAGTTGTGTATTATGCCATGTTCAAATATATATGCCATATTGTTTTCCAACACACAATGGGCTCTTTTCAATTACTTGCCCACCATAATACACTTAAGAGCACTGTTAGAGATGTTGGGGTTGTGAAAGTTCCCATTCTTTTAATGATTGAAATGAGTACGTTTGACATTTGAGGGAACTGTGTAAAGGGAACAGAGTGCGTTGGATTGGATGGCCAGACAATTAATTTCCAGGGTTAGGTGGAAGTTGGCCATCTAGAAAGTGGGTGGAGCTATGGTACACCAAGTCATTGACCCAGAAAAGAAGCGATATGGCAGCCGTCAATTTGAGGAGTGGTTGCAATCGTTTACCAAGAGGGTGTGATTGACGGTACTTAAGGGGACGTAGAGAGGTGATCTGTTCCTTTGTTATGGTTAGCACTAACCTGAAAGGAGAACCGTGTTATATATCGTGATCTTTGTGCTTAAGGTGAGCCATAACAGTAACCCCACAAGAATACCATTTCAAAGTTTGACTCCTGCCCTTATTGCATAGTCGTGGATTTCCTTAAGATAGGTTGAAAAAAAATTGTAAGCTATTAAAATTAAAAATGCTTTCAACTTTGACCCCTTTTAGACCTGAGGCAAGCATTGAACTTTCAAAGTGGACTGACTCTTATGCAATTATTTTAGAAACTATTTTTCAATACCTAATTTTAATGGAACGAATATATAGAGATGGCAATTAGCCTAATCAGAAGGCAATTTGATTAACCAATAAAGCTATCAATTAGGGAATAAATCAACAGAATTATTAATCTAGCACATAAAAATTAAAGAGGATTTAATTAATCCTGCCTAGCCAATCCCTACCAAAAAGATATAAAACCAGTGCTGACAAGGAGGAAATACAGAATACCACAACAACACAATATGATTTTACTTAACATAAATACTATACTGAAAACTAGAGCTTTAAGATTTGTAACAAATTCAGATTACTCCTACTCTGCTCCTTGTAGTGTTGATATGAATCTGGGAGTTGCACCTCTTCATCACTGCTTAGAACTTTGCTTATCACTCAGGGTAAATTACCACGCTATCATACCGGTTTTCTGACAACTACCAGTTTATTTAGGTCTCAAGATTAGGGTGAAAACATTCAGCTACTTTTACTCTTATGGACAACGTTTTAAAAGATTGAAAAACTGACAGAAATGTTTTAGTTTGCTGATGTATGTCATCTGATGGTAATATCCTGTGAAGGCTGATCTGCTCTCTCTTGATCATGTCTTTCTGAATAAATAAAGCTTAATACAAACACTTTTTACAGAAAACTATTATTATTATTATTATTATTATTATTATATATTATTATTATTATTATTATTATTATTATTATTATTATATTAGGCATTGG
The DNA here is from genome assembly GCF_017654505.1 of Polyodon spathula. Taxonomy (NCBI): domain Eukaryota; kingdom Metazoa; phylum Chordata; class Actinopteri; order Acipenseriformes; family Polyodontidae; genus Polyodon; species Polyodon spathula. The sequence continues at coordinate 30,216,085 of NC_054535.1, read as the reverse complement.
AAAACACTTCTGAAATGATCTGTTCCAGTAATATGTAGATGGTGAACCAGGGAAATATTTGCAGCATTAGCATATCTGCATCAAACACGAATAACTGTTCAGTATTTCTGTTTTAACATTCTTTAGACACTGCATTATGACTATTACCACAACAAGATTAAAAACAGCACAATTTTTTTTATGGAGCTATTTTAAAACCATTAGTTTGGAAGCTTAGAGACAAAACTTACTGAATCATTGCCTCTTCACTCACCTCCAGTGGATTTCCAAGTTAACCATTTGACTCAGTCTGAAGAGAATTTGAACTAATGAAAGCAGCGGTCAAAGGTATAATCTGCATTGTTAAAAATATTGATGGTTCCATCTTGATGTGCAAGACAAAGTATAAACTGGCAATGCATATTTGCAGTCATTATTATGGCACAAGCTCTAAAAATCAAATGAAGAAATGGGATTTCAAATGCTCCATTTTCAATTCTAGATGTGACAGGGGTGACATATGTCATCTTAGATAAGATATTGTTTCACAGTATGTCTTTCCCAGCATAAAATATTGAGATCAAGGCCTGTCACTGAAAAAGGTTTAGAAAAAGAATAGAACATTGTGCTGGGGGGGGTGGTTGAGCTGCAATATTAATGGTACAAAATCACAGGGATGGACACAAAAACGTTTTATTATTTACAAAATACCTATTTTAAAATAGATTTTCTATTTTTTTAAATATTATTTTAAATAAAATTTTCTATTTAGAGACTATTTCAAATATTTTTTACAATGAAAAACTATTTCATAAATAGTTTTCTTTTTAAATAGAAAATAGTTTTCTTTTATATCAATTTGATTTTTCTGATCAAAAATATGACATGCAGGTGTATGTTTGCTTTTATTAGGGAGTTTTGGAAAGGGAAACAGGATGAATCAATCTCAGAGGAATAATTGGTTAATAACCATGCTACTTTGATTGGTCAAGTAGTAGTGTGGCAGAGCAAAGATCTGCCCTTTTTAAATTGGCAGGGATGGGGTTAATTTCCCCTACCTGCCTGGGTTTATTATGTTCAGGTGGCTGGGGTTGATTAGTTGATTAGGTTAATTAACGATAAATCAGCCCCAGCCACCTGACATAAAAGGAGGCCTCTGCTTCTTATTTGGGAGGAGGGAGCTGAGGAAGCAGGTTGGTGGGTTTTTGGTTTGAAATTTTGAATCCAGTGAAGGTATTGTCCAGCCTTGAAACCTTATTTTTGTAAGTTTTGTTTTCTTTATTTAGGTATTTGTGTTTAAACATCTTTGTTTTGCCCTTGTGCATGTTTATTTTGCGTTAATTTATAATAAAAAGTATATATTTTTTTTGAACTGCAGTCTGTCTCTGGGCCTCTGTCCACTCGTCAGCCTGTCACAAATAGTAATAAATATTTTAATATGGGTGTTGATAGCAGGTGAAAAACATGCTGTAAATAATGAGGAGCTACATTGTTCATTTATTTGTGCAAACATAACCATATATATAAAAAGTTTGCAAATTCTTTGGAAAATGGCTCAAAACGTTAAACAGTAAACCTTAATGAAAATATGGGTTATAGAAAGTACAGATTGTTCTACTGTGGATGGGTCACGTAATCCTTGGGCTGAACAGAGTGGGGAATGGAGGGGTGTGATGCCGGGATGCCAGAATCACTGTTGAGCCCTCTTGAGGTGTTGTGGGCTAGTCGACGAAACACAGAGGATGGAAGGTGGCCACTTGAAGACCCCAGAGATGTACCCTACTTAGCTCAATCCAGACAATTGTCATGCTGATGCGCTGGGGAGACCGCACTGGGTTGATCCCCGGAGCCAGCATTGCAGCCGTTGTGTGTGCTGATGCGTTGGGGAGGCAAAATAAGCTGATCCCTGGAGCCAGCATTACACTTCAGCCATCAACACCAGGCAGGAGCATATCTACATCATCAAGGGAAACCACGCAAATGGATGGAGATGCAGATGCATCACGTTAGTTTACTGTAAAGCTACATCTCAGTTGGTGCTTATCTTGGGGAGAGCCGAGTTCTAATCAGCATGAAGTTTAAAATCTGTTCTCGTGTAATGGAAATCACTTCCATCTCTGTCACACTTACATTTTTATACGAATCTGGAGAATCGCTTTTAAACTCAGTACAGTCCCTTGCTGATACAGACGCCGTAATGTTGTGCATTTGGATATGCCGGATACAATGTGTGTGCTCCAATAATATCCAATTAAGTGTGATGCTAGGTCACTGTGAATGTGTACAGAGAACACATTAGTTTCATTTCAGTGCAATGATTTATACACTTAAAAAAAAAAGGTCACTATAAATGTCTGTGTGTTTTTTTTTTTTTTTTCTTTGCATGCCTGGTTCAGGGAGGGACTAGTATATTAATATTATTTACAACATGGTATGGAGAGTATCAGGTCATTGCTGATTCTTATTCTAATTCTGTACATTCTGTTGATATGTCATGTTCATGAGCATTTTCAAAGTCATACGGGGGATCTAATGTTGAATTTACAGAGTGGCATGTATGTTAAAGACATATTTGTTGATTGAGGTGCTGCTTACATTTTTTCAATTCATTCAGTTAATTATTATAAAAGATGGTCAACTATTTTCAAAATATCATTTGCTGTATTCTGTTTAAAATACATTACTGGCAGTCTATTTTCTATTTGCATTTTAAATAGATTTGTCAAGCACTATTTTCTATGTTCTGCTGAAATAGTTATTTGACTATTATGTCCATTCCTGCAAAATCTAAATAAACTGGTTTGGTATCTGGAATGACTCACAGATTTCCATTAGACATCTATAAAAATCTTATGAAATTTTAATACAGATTGAAAAAATAAATGAGTATTTGACTTGCTGTTTTGTCAATCTTTGTGCTAAAGGTAGCATAATGGTAACCCCACAAGAATACAATTTCACTCCTGCTCTTATTATTTGATGCTACAATCTAACACGTGTTAAGTGTAGCTGTAGGTTTCTTTAAGATAGACGAAGACAAAAAGGATTTTGTAAACTACTAAAATCTAAATGCTTTCAGCTTTGACCCATTTTAGGCCTATGTCAAGCATTGAACTTTCAAAGGGGACCAAAGCCTATGCAATTATTTTACAATTTTTCAAGCCCTAATTTGAATGGAATAAATGCATACAAAAGATGCTTAGCTGAATCAAAAGGCAATTTTTATTAAACAATAAAGCTAACCCCACCTGCAGAAATAATTACTCTCAGATTAATTCTTAACTCTTCATTGAACCTTTATTGAACCTCTAGGGATTATTACAATATTTCCTGAACTTGAGTTGGCAAACTCATTAAAATGAGTGATAATAAAGACTTTAAATCCATTTAATTATCTCAATGGATGTAAATATAGTCTATTTTACATAACTTGGTGATTATGAAGATTGTAATGGGTGCAAATGCAAAAAAAATGGATTTTAAAGCTTTATTTACCGCACAGTTAATGCAACTGGACCCTCATTAAAACAAAGTCCTGAACAAAAATGTCCTTCAAGAGCATTGCTGAAAGAGAAGGATCATGTCATTTAATTGGAAGACGAGGATAGTCTTCCTGAACCCCAACCAAGCTTTCAATTAATTAATTAAGGGGAGACAATGTTCTATGTGTCTTTTTCCATGCAAATAGATCTGAAGACATTTCATAAATTTAGCCAATTTAGATTACAAGATCAAATGTCTCTTATTGTTAATAATTAGTCTTGAAGATTTTAGCTCAAGATGACTGCAGAGAATCCGGTCTTTTGTTAAATTATTATAGAAATTAAAGGACTCCAGCGGCTTAATTTCAGCACACTGCTGTATTATGAAGTGTATAAATCTCATTAAGTTTTTAATTGGGGCATGAATAAAACATTGCTGTCTACACTCACCATTGCTGACTATTAGAAAAGCAGGGTTTCTGTTGCAATTCCTATGTCTCTTGACCTTTCCTCTTAAGATAATTGTATTTCTAACTCATGACAACAGATTTATCAACACAGTAACAAAGCACACCACTTACATAATAATACTCACAGCTGGAGGGCACATGTTATAAAGGGTTATACCAATTCATCCTGCAAGCCTTCTGTAAACCCTCTACTGGGTCTTAAATCCAAACACATCACTGGACAATGCACCAAAGGAACAATAGCGTGAGTTCATAAATCCATTTTCATTAAGCAGCATGATCATTGATTACTCATTTCTTTAGTTGAGGAACACTTGGATCTTTGTTAAACTTTGATACTTTAAAAGAGATCAGCAAGGCACACAGAGGGATGTAGTAACTGAAATAGAACAGATGTATTTTATTGCCTTAGTGTCATACTCAAACTGTACACAAAGACAGAAAGAAAGCACAGTAATGGTTAAACTTTGCCTCTTCCCAAACAAAAATAGGTTCTATTGGACACTGATCACATAGTACCTAAGTCACATATTAAACAGGTGTGTCCCCATAACTCCAGAATTTCTGATTCTTGATTCACCAGCACCTGCTCAACATTTATCAACTAGTCCAATACATTGGGTGCTAGTGTCAATACAGGTCATGTGTTTAATAGTATGAAGTGGCGCTCTAAAGAAATTCCTACTTTAGATTAATTCATAAACAAAATCACTCTTGTCAAAATATGAAAGTCTAGCTTATTTGAATGATCATACGTTGACAACATACTACTCAGTCTGGGGTCCCTGGTACATCAGACCCAAGGAAGTATACACTCCCCCCCCCCACATATTCACCACCAGAACAATGCACCACCAATCCCCTTTCCCTTATTTCCTAATCTGTAATATTGGAAGGCAGTGTTAGTGTTCTCATACCTTGCATTTTAGATACCAGCTGGTAAGCTGACTTAGGGCCTCATTCTTTAAACAGCGGTAAATGACAAAACCAAACACTGTACATTTCTAGTTCTATGTAGATATTATTTATGAAGTTTTAAACCCACAGATTATTAGTAAATGATATAACATCATATATGCCGCTGGAGCCTATCAACCTAAAAAAAATAATATTAATAAAAAAAAAAAAACATTGTATACCACTAAGCATAGATATAAATAGCTAGTGTTTCTCCCTCTGTTACATTGTCTATTATTACAAAGGCAGACACATAGTTGAAATTAATTCCATTCTTCTCAAACTTCTTAATGATATCTTGAGTAAGCAGTAAGTAAGCAGTAAGTTCCACTGAATTAGCAGTTGTAAAGCTCTGTGGGATAAAAATAATGTACAAAACACAGTTGCCTTGATCATCAGTGGCCTCGTCACATACAAAGCTAACAGAATCAAAATTGTTCATTTTTCCATTTAAATATTTTTCTTCTGCTGCATACACTTTAGGGAGATGCTATCATCTGATTGTGTCACTCTCAGACACTGCTCCACAATATATATCATATTTCATTGACCAGCCGTTCAGCATGTTCGCTGGTATTTGTTTGACTCTGTTGCCGTAGTAACCATCATGTACAGCTACTGTAGAGCTGTGGGACTCTGGCATACTTCATAAAAGTATGAAATGAAAAGGGGAGGTGAAGAGTAATGTACAATACTGTAAGGAAAATAAAATGCATATTTTTCAAGTAGGCAGTCAAATGCACAATTTCTGTGAAATCTGTGATATCATGAATATTCTGGGGCCCTACATTTAAGGCTAGTATGATCTTGCTCAATCTGTATCTAATTATTACCTACTCCTCACACAGCCCAAGTAACGTCTACCTGGTAGAAAATACTCTCTCCCTGACTCTTCTTCTCGCTCTTCTGCTGGTTCTGTGACACCGCTTGGTTTCAATAAGCGGTACTTTTAACACACGCTGAGGCACCTAGTAAAGTTATCGCCCTTAAGTGAATATGGTTTGCATATCAAATACCTCCCTCGCAATATTTTGTGACGTATTTTGCATATATTTCCACACATTAACATTATTCATCATATTTAAATGACTCGAATGTAGTATTTTTTCCACATGATAGGTTGTCTGCCACTGGTTAGTAAATACAGCAGGTATACAAAGTACATCAATCTGAGGGACTCAGGCATCAATCTGAGGGACTCGGACATCGATATGAGGGACTCGGGCATCAATCTGAGGGACTCCGGTATCAAGCTGAGGGACTCGGGCATCAATTTGAGGGACTCGGGCATCAATATGAGGGACTCAGGCATCAATTTGAGGGACTCGGGTATCAAGCTGAGGGACTTGAGCATTAATATGAGGGACTCGGGCATCAATCTGAGGGACTTGGGCAACAATCTGAGGGACTCGGGCAACAATCTGAGGGACTCGGGCATCAATCTGAGGGACTTGGGCATCACATGGCTTAATTGCATTTAGTATTTTGCAGTTACAACATAGGTTGTGGTTTTGGACTAATGAAGGCACAGCAACTTTTATTTCCAAAACTGTTGAAAGGCTGTGGCATAGGACTAACTGGTCTGAAAGGCTGATTACATTATTGAGGTTTGAACACATAGATTTGTGCTGAGAGAGTTTATTAAGAGGACAGTCAGTTCTGTAAAGATGAGTGGATCAAAAATCAGTTCAGAGTATATATTGTAATGTTCAATTAAATCTATAACACAGACTAACAGTGATAACCATTATATGACAGCTGGATCCACAGCAGTGAATTGGGCTGTTGTATGTACCTTTTGGAAGATTAGAAATACTGTGGTGGGGGTTAATGTCACAAACAAACTATTGTCTAATTGTGGTCTGGTACTGTATATAGAATGCTTCTGCTATGCTTTTTAGCAAGTTGGATATTAACTTCAAAGCAAAAAACTATTCAATGACTCTTCCTAAATGCTCCTGAAGATCTATATACATAGAATGCAGTCTCCTTAAGGCTACTCAACTATGCGCTGGTTTGTGTCCTTAATTATTTCTCTTCCAGATGGTTCAGGCCTGCTACTGTCTCGCCTTGACTTCTGCAACTCCCTCCTGGCTTGCCTCCCTGCCTTGGCTACCCGTCTGCTCCAGCTCATCCAAAACTCTGCTTCCCACCTTGTCTTTTCCCTTCCTAATTTCTCCCACACTACACCGCTACTCCTCTCCCTGCACTGGCTCCCTATCACTGCTCACATTTAATTCAAAACTCTTGTACTCACCGATTGCTGTCTCAATCTTTCTGTTCCCTCCTATCTCCAGACTATTATTTCTTCTGACACCCCTTCTCACTCCTCCTCTCCTCCACCACTGGCAGATTAGCTTGACCCCCCCCACACTTGCCCCTCAGTGGTGGAACCTACCCATGAATATCGGGATTGTACAGCCCCTGACCATCTTCCGGAGCCTCCTCAAGACACATCTGTTCAGACAGCATCTGTAAACCTCACAACTCTCGACTGTACTGGATTATATGGCACCCAATTGTACCAGTACTTGCATCATCTTGTACTTGCACTGAACTGCTCCATACTTTGTCGTATTCTACTACTGCTCTTAATTATAACTATGTTCTGTATCTTGTACTTGATTTTCCTTTTAAAGGTATCCATATTCACATTTTTTGTACTTGCTCTATTTGAAATCGTTCTTATCCATTTATCATACTTACTGCTTGCTCTTAATGGAATTTACTCTAATAAACAAATATTTTAAATATACGTTTAACTTCTGTTTGTCAAATTCCCTCTTAAATGTAATTATTTACTGAATTCTTTATTTTGCTCTTATTTGAATTGTATCTTATTTTCTACTGATTTTACTGTATTTTATAACTGCTCTTATCTCTAATGTGATATTTTGTAATATGATACTTTGTATTGTGATATGTTGAATATGTGAATAATAACACTGTGTAACAAAAAAAAAAAAAAAAAAAAATTGTTCCTGGGTAGTAAGTGTTATTTCCTAATTGCTTATGCCTCAAAAGTATAGAAAATGGCTATTATTCCCCACAAACTTTGCTTTTGTGACCAGGACAGTGATATAAATACAGTATAATTGTAAATCTCGAAAAACTACTCACTTCTAAATCTTTTGTAGTCATCTTTGTTTTACTTTAGTATAAATACATGTTAATTTGGATTCATATGTTGTTTTTTCTGACTTTATGTGAACGATAAGACAAACATTTGTCCATTTTCCTGTTGGAAATAGTGATATTTTGAAATATCACTGTCCTGGTCACAAAAGCAAAGTTTGTAGTTGTACTGTATTTACAGTATAATTGAAAATCTCGAAAAACTACTCACTTCTAAATCTTTTGTAGTCATCTTTGTTTTACTTTAGTATAAATACATGTTAATTTGGATTCATATGTTGTTTTTTTTTTCTGACTTTATGTGAACGAAAAGACACACATTTGCCTGTTTTCCCATTGGAAATAGTGATATTTTGAAATATCACTGTCCTGGTCACAAAAGCAAAGTTTGTGGGGAATAATAGCCATTTTCTATACTTTTGAGGCATAAGCAATTAGGAAATAACACTTACTACCCAGGAACAAAAATTGTGTTACATAGTGTAATAATAATAATAATAATAATAATAATAATAATAATAATAATTGAAATACAGATGGCTTGATTAGACGTGCATTACCTGTTTTTCATAGTGCTGCTTCTGCCAACCAGTAGAAAAGACAGTGTCTCTGGAGCTAGTGGTGCCAGTTTTTAATCAGTTCTACATGAACACTACTGTCTTGACATGCGACAATCCTATGGTTATGACTTAGATTTTTAAAAATACAACTACAAACATACAATAGGAAAATAAGAGTAAACAGGAGCAATTACAGTATGTGTGATTATGACATTATTTTGAAATGCTACGGGTACTTCTGAGGCTAATCAGTGACACCCTAGTCAACTACAGTACAAATAATCATAATCTTAAACTTAATGCACGAATAGGAATTAAAATAAAACAACTAATTAAACAGCTCACATCTTTAAAAAAAAAAAAAAACAAGAACATACTAAACTGGACATGTCATCGTTACAGCTCAGAGAATATAGCATACCATTCAGACTATATCAGCGTGAAAGTGCCTCACAGCCCATACTCCTAACCCACATTTTACACAATTACACTATATTACACTATTCGGATTGAAATGCCATGGTTGACTTCAAGTAGGACTCAAGCTAAATTAAACTATACATTACACTACAGGTTCTAAAATAGTGAAGACTTGGGTGATCACTGAGCATGTACAGAGGTATAAATATTAAAGTGTCTAAGAAATAAATGTTGTTTTTGCTAATGTAACTCTCATCCCATTCAGACCCCAGAGTTTCTGTTGAGTCTGTGCGCAGACCATTGAAGAGTTTAAAAATGGATCAGTTACTTTGACTTTAGCTAATTTATTTAAGCCCTGAAGCAAAGATATTTTGAAGAATATGGATTTTATGGCAGCTGTGCGTGTCTTTTACAATTTTTATAAAAATGAAAACAAGAGGGATTTCCCTTGACATAAAGCCATTGTTATTCATGTATAAGTATGCCATGTTCGCATGTCACCTGTGACAAAATGAAATCTGATTTTAGCAGACCTACTATTGATTTCTGATGAGTTTTAATGTTTGCATGCCGTTGGATAAGCTGTATTTGTTAACCCCCACCACCACCAACAATAAGAATGAACATTCTCTTCCATTTTGTCACTTTGTCACTTTTTGATTTTGATTGCATTTGACAGTAGCTGTTAGACTTCAATGAGAATCCTTAAATTATATTCTTACTGAAGGGCACTGAAGTGTGTTGTGCAAACTCTACTTTCTCTGAACAAAATGCTAATACAAAACATTAGGAAGAGGCTAAAATAAATCATGCAAAGTTGATGGAATGAAAAGGTCAACCAATGTCACCTAACGTGCTTTCTGATTACTTAAAAAGGCTTTCAATGGCTCTGGATTCTGTTGCTGTAATAATGAGTTATCATCATTATGAGCTGGTATGGACAATCCCAACTGCCTGGCTCAGATTTCCTCAGTCCACTCAACTCAGATGACAATGAGACCTTTCAACTCTGCTGGTCTCACCAATTAGAACAAATATAATTGTAAAGAATCAATTAAAATGATGTGTGAATCTGTTCAATCTTTAATTAAAGCAGTGCTAGAACCACTGCTGCAAAACAAGTTTTGTGTAAGAAAAAAATAATGGAAGAAAACAAGCCTGTTCGCCTCAAAAGTTTTGCATTATGTTGACCTTAAAAAAGAAAGACCATATACAGTGCTGAGAAAAAGTTGGTGAACCCCTTAGGATTTTCACATATTTCACATATTTCAAATCTAAAATGTTATTAGATCTTAATCTAAGCCTTAATAGTAGATAAAGATAACCTGATTAAACAAATGACACAAAACATGATACTTTTTCAACATTTATTTATCCACAAATGATTCAACATTAAATATCCATGTGTGAAAAAGTATGTGAACCTTTAGATTCAGTAACTGGTTGCAACTCCATGAGCAGCAATTACTTCAAGTAAGCGTTTCCTGTAACTGTAGGTCAGTCTCTTACATTGGTTTTGAGGAATTTTGGCCCATTCCTCCTTACAGAACTATTTCAACACTGTGACACTTGAGGGCTTCCTTGCATGGACAGCTCGCTTCAGGTCCTGCCACAACATTTTGATGGAGTTTAGGTTCAGACTTTGACCAGGCCATTCTAAAACGTGGAATTTCTTCTCCGGCAGCCATTCTTTTGTAGACCTGCTTGTATGTTTAGAATCATTGTCTTGCTCAATGACACACTTTTGGTTCAGCTTTAGCTCACGGACGGATGGCCTGACATTCTCCTCTAGAATCTTCAGATACTGTTGTGTGAAATTTAATTACTTTAAATTTAAAAGGAAGTTGATGTGGAAGTAAATAAGACAATTACTTCACAGAGTAATTTTAAAAGGTCCTTTATTATTTCACACACACACACACATGCAGTTACATACACAGATGCTATACTGCGAATAACGATATCCCTAATGGGACACAACCCAACAAAGTTACATACAAAGATTATATTAATCACAGATCAATACAATCCATGAGACGCAACTGAACTAATTCTTACCCTTCCAAGCGGATCGGGAGAGCCCTTCGACCCTGGTAAGAGAAAGCAGCTGTCTCCAAGAAATTACCGAGCAGAACTGCGCGCTAATCCTCACGGCTGACTCTCATCAGAGCAGGGGAGAACCCCGTCCTTTATAACTTACCAAGTTAGGCTTTTGCATGCGAGAGAGTAATTGGCCAGATCACTCCCTCGAGGCTCAGCCCTCTGAATAAACCATTCCTTTCCCTAGAACATTCTAACAAAAACAAGTTATATAAACGTGACAAAAACAAGTTATATAAGATACGGGGTTATTATAGGGCAAGGGCAAAGATGAACTCGATCGCATTTCTAGAACTTTCTAGAACATACTTTTTTTATTACAGATACAATGCAGAATTCATGGCTGTGTCAATGATGGCAAGCTGTCCAGGGCCTGAGGCAGCAAAGCAGGCCCAAACCATCACACTCCCACCACCATGCTTGACGGTTGGAATGAGGTTCTTCTGTTCGAATGCAGTGTTTGGTTTTCGTCAACCATAATGTTTCTCATTGAGGCCAAAAAGTTCTACCTTTGACTTGTCTGTCCAGAAAACTTTGTTCCACGAGTCTTGTGGATCATCTATGTGCTCTTTGCCGAACTTCAGATGGCAGCAATGTTCTTTTTAGAGAGCAGTGGTTTCCTCCTAGCTGCCTTCCATAAACACCATTCTTTTTCTTTTTCTGATAGTTGAGTCATGAACACTCGCATTAGCCAAGGTGAGAGTGGCCTGCAGATCCTTGGATGTTACTCTGGGGTTCTTTGTGACTTCCTTGATGATTTTCCGATTTGTTCTTGTAGAGATTTTGGCTGGACGACCGCTCCTGGGTAGAGTCACTGTGGTCTTGAACTTTCTCCATTTGTAAACTATATGTCTGACAGTGGATTGGTGGAGCCCCAAATCCTTAGAAATAGTTTTGTAACCCTTTCTAGACTGATGAGCATCAATAACTGTTTTTCTGAGGTCCTCAGAGATTTCTTTTGATCGTGGCATGACATGTTTCCACACACCTGTATGGTGAAGACGAAACTCACAAAAGTTTCGGATCTTTATATAGGGTGGGGCCTTCTAAACTCACCCCTGAATATCTACATAATTATTTAACACCTGATTCTAATTATCTCCTTAATTGAGCTGATAAAACCAGGGGTTCACTTACTTTTTCACTTACCCTGAATCTTAATTACTCATTGTTTGTCTAATTCATACATCATTTTGTTTCAAAATACATGGAATTGGTTAATATAAAACCTATTGGATATTTAAGAAAAGACTGGTTTGGTTAAAGAATGCTATCATGGTAAAAGTATGGAATTTCCATAATTATCATTGGGGTTCACAGACTTTTTCTCAGCACTGTTGTTAATATGGTGGTTTTAAAGGCAGACTGGAAAGAGGTTAAAAAATAAGATTATTCTTTTTTCCCCCCAAGTGTTATTTATGTTATTTGTTTTCCAATTCTTTTCTTGTTTCTGTTTTTTTATCATTTCATTGAGACCTATTGAAAAACGTTTCAGCTCAGAAAGCTTTAGAGCCTTGCTGCTAAAGACAATTTATAGAGCCATTCAGTATCCCACAAGGACTTTTTATATTCTCACTGTGCAAACTTCCTGAATACAATTGCCTTGTGATGAGCTGGTTGAGGTAATTCCTGATTTTTACAGAGATGCACATTTATATGAATCCACAGATTTTTATTTATTTATTAATTTATTTATTTTTTTGTGTATTTATTATTTATTTTTTTCTAGTTAACAGCAGTAACTAACTCAACCAGCATACCACTAAACAATTGTCAGCAGGGAAACTCACACAGGTGTTGCAGGTGAGACTAATAATCAAATTAGTCTCACTTTCTAAAACTTTAGTCTCACATTGATTGGAAATTGAAATTGAGCTACAGCACAGGAGGGGATTTCATACCAGGAAGCAGCAAAAACTATTCTTTCTTTAGTGTTGTTCCGAAAATTCCCAAATGGAGTATAGAATACAAGCAAAGCAAAAAAGAGACCAGTGATAATATGTCTGGTGCAATTAAAAGGTAAGCAAATATATACTGTAAACCTTGGTCAACACCCCATTTAAAGTATGTATTATTATTATTATTATTATTATTATTATTATTATTATTATTATTATTATTATTATTATTATTATTATTTGTTCTATATATTCCACATAGCATAATTAGAACAATAACATTTTTGTAACAATAGCAGTACCACATTTTTTCCTGGTTTAATATATTCCAGGACATGTCTGAAAATCAGATTTCATCTTAAGAAAACCTAAAATATTACATCACATAAATGAGATCCATTTAGACCCTCTTCTCTGAATCATATATCCTAGACCTTCCCAATCAGTCTGGCCTGTTTCAGGAAACAGTGCTGTATTGTAGTGTCTGTTCACATCGGATGGTTTTATTTTTCTGCATCCTGCTGCTAAGATAGACAAACTCTTATTGAATTCCGATAAGAAAATGAGCGATCTTATCGCTCTCTAGTTTGTTTGTGCAGTTTTTACATTTCTGCTCCACTGACCATGGGACCAGTGAGTTAGACATATAACTGCTGCCACTCAAGGGGACCCCCTCTCTATCCTCTGTTCTTGTCTTAACCATTATTGAATTGTTATGAGTCACTGGAAGAGTACTGTCTGATACAAATCTAGTGGCTGATTGCTCTTCAGTACCATGGACAGCAGCCTTACTTCTGAGCAGCTGGGAAATAACCCACAAGAATAGTTGTTCTCAAAGCAGCTCCCTTAATCTCAGTTTCAGTCATGCTGGGACAGCTCCCAACCTAATCATTGTTATGAACGAGGAATCATATTTGAACTGGATGCATATCAAAGCCAATAAGCCCCCAATCACTGTCACAACTTACTGTTTCCTTTTGTGTGTGTGTATATATATATATATAATATATATATATATATATATATATATATATCTATATATATATATATATATATATATATATATATAAGTATTAAAATACCACGTCGGTAGTTAACTTATAATTTCTAGATTATGGTGTTTCCATATTTTTCTACATGTACAACAATCACTGCCCGGGGATTAAATTTAATTAAAAAAATTTGTAAAAAAGTACTTCAGCCAACTTAATCTGAATATCTGAACATGGTCACAGTGAAAATGCTTGATTGAACATACAACTCTACAGTATCACTATGCATCATGTCTGCCTGCCTTGAGGACTGGCCCTGAGATCTTGATTATTCTCTACAGTAATACAGTAATGCATTGGCATCAAAGTGAAGTACCCAAGACAGCTCAGCTCAACAGAGGATATTAAAATTACCTCTTCAAAGTAACATGAGGTACAAGTTGGAAGACTCCCTCGAGCAACTTCATTTATCTAAAAATGGTTACTTGGAAGAGACAAAATTATGAATAATAAAAAAAAAAAGTTAGCAGAGCAAGGCTTTGTAATGTTAGCCAGAACTGACTAAGAGAAGGTTGCACTTTTCATTCTTATAAATTGTATTAGAAAAAAAAAAAGAGCCGAAAGCTTTCCTCTGGTCATTCACTATTGTAACTTCTCAAAGGAATTCTTACAAATTACCGCAGTCCATCTATCCTCTAGTTTTCACAATATGCTTTTAAATTTGGTATTGTATTAACATACTAAACACTGAAGTGCTATTTTTATATACAATACATATTTTGTACAATTTTACTTACATTCAGATTAGTCAAATTAAATGATGTAATTAATTCTCTAGAAACTTGGCAGTTTAAGACAGCAATGCTCTGTCATCTTGTTATGAATGCTGAATCTGTTTTTCTATAATTACCTGCCCATCGACTTTTTTTTACATTTTATTTTTATGGTACTGTAAAATCAAGAACGTAATTTCTAAGCAGCAAAGACTAGAATTCCAAAGAAGCTTTCTTTAAATCAACTCTCAAAACCCACCTGTTCTCTCTTGCTTTCCATGCTCCTTCAGTCTGATATCTGTTATTAGCTGCTGTTACTATCATGTATTCTGAACTTTGCACTGTATTTATTGTACTATTTCATGTATTCTGCACTTTCCACTGTATTGTGCTATTTCATGTATCATGCACTTTCCACTGTATTCAGTGTATTATGCTACTATCATGTATGCTTTCCACTGTATATCATGTATTATGCATTTCTCTATTTGAAGTATTATGTATTTTCTTGTATGTACTGCATCTTGTAAAGCTTTTTGTGATAGTGTTCCACTATGAAAGGCACTATATAAAATAAAGATTGATTAATTGATTGATTGATTGATTAGACAATATTTACAATCAAGTATTGTAAATAAGCAATAAGCAATGATTACTTCTATTTAGGCAGCTGGACTGGGGTGTTTACACTTCAATTTGTGTAGCTTTGAATCTTTCTTATTCTTACTGTGATTGGTTGCAATGACAACAGGCTTAGCCAGAGATTGGATAATGTTTGTTGGTTGTTTTTTTCTTGTGTACAAATTTCTAGTAATATAGACATTGTATTCTGGGAGATGTAGATGTTAGTGGAAGTTTTAGGGGAGGTGGAAGGGAAGGTAGACAAGATGTGCAGTAAAATTTCTATGCATATTTTATCCATTACATTTAAATTTAGTGAGTATTTTGGATTTGTTAATTTGTAAATTAAATTTGTAAAAATGGCTGATGCACAGCTTATCTAGACTGCTGATTCCATGTAAATTCTCCCAAATGGATTGATTTTCGTGGCTCTTAAGATTTATACAATAACGAGCATTCATATTTTTACAAAATTGAAAAGGTTAAATATAAAAGATTTATTAAGTTTAAAAATTATTATATTCAGGTCACATAGTTGAAAGTTACATTTTTACCACCTGTGTTTGTTTTTCTGAATCCTGATCTAAAGGTTATCTGTGTAAAATGTTGACTATGGTGGTAAAGGTCTGCTGACTTTATACGTGCATGAAGGGGTCTAATTCCAATACCTTTCAGATATTAAAAGAGTAAAAAGGTGCAAAAGTATTGACAATAGTAAAACAAGCAGTAACCTTTTCTATCCATTCCCAGTATAATAAATTATAATAATGGGCTTGAACTATTCTGCATTTATTTTGATGAGTGCCCTAAATACGCAATCACTTACCTTGAAGATACTGTAGTTGTTTTCAGCAAAATCTGGTAACTGTGAAATAGGTTTCAGATGGTTTGCTTCCTAATGTGATAACTTTTAAAGTGTTCTTTGTTTCGGAGCAGCTTGATTAAGCACTGTCTGACTTAAGGCATAGGTAAACAGTGCTGACTACATGTCACCACCCACACAATTGGCACACTATAGACCTAGGGAGCTCATGTTAACAGCAAACCAACACTTAAAAGGATTTGTTCTGCCAGTCAGGCAGTATTTAATGCAGTCACAGTGCAAGTTGTCACATTTTAAGAAAATAGCAGTTACCTCGTGGATTGCATGCACCCCATGAATGGAGAACATGGCTGAGCAATTTTTATAATGCACAACCCTTGCAAAAGGAAAGAATAATGCTCAGTAGGATCAATCATACTTTAAACTGTGTTTATATATATATATAATCAGTGCTTCAGTAAAACTAAACAATGCACTTGTTATGGATGGTAGTAAGCACTGGATGCTTTATTTGAAATTAAAATTATATAATTGATCATTCGTCACATAACTGATCATTAATATTGTTGTAACATTGTTATTTTATTACACAGAACAGGCAGAGTTGTCATGTTAATTCATCAAATGATGACAACTATCTAAATTCACTTAATTATGTTATCAGCTTACCGCTGGTTTTAATGCAAATGGCAGCTAGTGTTTTTTTTTTTTTTTTTTTTTTTAATTAAATTAATTGTTTTTTTTTTTGTTTTGTTTTGTTTTGTTTTATTTTATCAAATTAAATTAAAACAAGTCAACAAAAAGAAAATAATTAAACACATTTTTCTCCTACAAATGTAGGAATTTTGAAACCTGAAAAGCTCAAATAGGGTTTTCAGTTCTGTTGATTTATTACAGAACATATTAATATTGGTAATGTGACTCACACTATACTGTGTCAGTACTACTATACTTACTGTTAATCTTCTTTCAAATAACGTTGCACTTGTTAAGGGCACCGACCAAATCTTGCCTAAGAGGTACAGCTGTGTCAGTTTGTGTTCTATCGTAGGGGCTTGGATGCTTCAGTTTTTACCAAAACAAGGAAAACAGAAACGGTATATAATTAACATAACATAACACATCAAACAAATAACTCCTGGTTTTACCATACCTTCTTTTGAATGTATTTTCCTCACATTCATTTAAATTCTAATTTGATTGTTTTCCTGCTCTGTTCCAGCTTTCTTTCAAAGTCTTCCAGTTCATTATTTCTTCCAAAAATAGAACAATAAAGTTCAAACGCAATCTGAATATTGGCCAGCAATGTTACCAAATGAACATTTTTTCTCCAGATAAAGTCTACATTTTTTCAATTTCTTATTTAATGACAACATTACACAGGTTAGGTTTAATTCACCTTTTCAACGACTTACAGAAAGTTTAAAATTCAGCTTGTTAGCTAAGGCAGGCTAAAAACAACTAAATGACAATAATGCCAAATTGCTTTTATCATTGGTCATTTAATGTGCTATAAAATGTGTTATAAAATCATAGGCCCTATGTGAGCTGTTATACTACGGGCCCCTTTTAAAGACAACATTGCAGTTCTACAACTTCAAAATGGGCATTATACTGTACATTACCACAACAGTCCATTCTTCAAACTCAAATACTAACTATCCAAGTGTAAATGACACAAAACATTCAAGAAATAATAATTTCTCCCCTGCTGAGTTAACCCCCCCCCCCCCCCCCCCCCCCCCACACACACCCCCCCACCCCCCCCCCCCACACACACACACACCCACACACACACACACACACACTTTTACCTTAGCAACAACTTTACACACCCTGGGCGTTGACATGGGCAAATCTGGGAAATAAAAAAAAATA
This sequence comes from Polyodon spathula, assembly GCF_017654505.1. Lineage (NCBI taxonomy): Eukaryota > Metazoa > Chordata > Actinopteri > Acipenseriformes > Polyodontidae > Polyodon > Polyodon spathula. Next base: position 30,197,997 of record NC_054535.1, on the reverse strand, counting down.
AAATAAAAAAAAAAACATTGCAACCTGTACGGTCATGAAAAATAGCATCATGTTTTCAGACCACACCATTTGTTATTAATTTTAATATTCTACATTGTAAAAGTAATTTACTCTGTATTCACAACAAAACTAAAGGGAATAGTTTACGTCTATACTGGCTGTGATGCTGCAATTAATACATGATGAGTGTTAGATTATTCCATGTGTTCTTCCCCTCTGTTTGTTGCCCTATGGTTCCAGCACCTTCTTTTTTCAGTAAAGTTAGTCAGATCCGTGGAAACTTCAGCTCCTTACAAAAAGTAATTTATACCCGAGGTACAGTACACCATGACCTAATTTCCAGATATTGTTAAATTGTAAGAAACTGAGACACGGTAAACTGGAAAACAAATTCAGCAAAATAACACAAACAATTATTGTAAAGTCATCCTTCCTCTAATCAGATTTCATGAAAATGCTGCTTCAGATGAAAAGCATTGAATATGTATGAGGCATGAGTGCTGCCTGGGTAGTTAGCAACAAAGCCATTATGTATTCCCAGTCTCTTAGTACTGCTATTTGTAAATGTCAAGATGCTGTATCTGATAAACATGTTGTATCTGATTTCAATAAATAACATACCTATATATTTTAAAAAGCAGATGACCACATAATATGTTTTTGTTGTGGTATGTGCCAAACACTGAAGTTTTGGGTATATCTAACTGCCTCAGTATTATGATCACTGAGTGCTTGAACACTAGGCCCAAATTTATAGGGGGAAAAAGCAACCGCAAACAGCCATGTAATGTGCATGTTCAGTATGGCCGCACTCAGCGTCAAGATAAAAAGCTTTTTTATAAGACTAATTAGTTAAGGCAGGCGATTCCGCAATCAACCAATTTAAATACTCTTCACCGTAATTAGCGGTGGAGAATTATACACTTCTCACAATAGATAGCGGGTTTGGGTCAACCCTGCGTGTGTAGGCTTCACATTCCAAAAGAAAATGAATGGCACACAAAGACCTCAGCCTGGTACTAGTCATGGTGATGAGGATGTTCAGAAGCGAAAACTGAAATTTACCAATATGGAATTGGAGATTTTGGTACAAGCAGTACTTGTAACACATGAAGATGCGTTACAAGCTCGAAATGCATCACCTGGACGAATTAATAAAATATGGAATGTGAGATGGCTTCTTAACAAACAAAGTACCACTTCAGAGCTTGTAGTAGGTTGCTTATACATTACGATGCATCATCCAGTTACTGTGCTCTGCATATTAGTTCAACTTTTTATTTCATATAGAATAAATCCAAGCATACAGACTTTTCAAACTTCAGAAACAATACATTTTATATACTTACAGTGGCTCTCAAAAGTATTCACCCCCCTTGGACTTTTCCACATTTTATTGTGCTACAACATGGAATCATGATGGATTTCATTAGGCGTTTCTGTTTTAAATTTGTAATTACTTTAGAATAATTTGTAGATTTCATTTTTCACTTTGACATTGTGGACTTTTTGTGTTGATCAGTGGCAAAAACCCCTGATTAAATTTATTTTGATTCCATGTAACACAATAAAATGTTGAAAAGTCCAAGGCGGGTGAATGCTTTTGAGAGCCACTGCACATCCATGGCAGTCAAACGGGTGAATAATCCTTCCATTGTTGTACAGTAATATGTTCAGCAACAATACAGCTGCATACGAACAGTCTTCAGTTTAACTACGATTTATATCTTCTTAAAGTCTTATGCAGTTACAACTCTCCTATTTCTTATGTTTTTGTCTGTATTTCTTCTTCTAAGTATGATTTTAAAGCATATCTGTATGGTATATATGGTCAAACTACATGCTCTAGCTACAAATTAACTACGTCATCTGTCCCTCTGTCCTTTTTTTTTTTTTTTTTTACTGTTTTCTTTCCAACTAGAATTTAACAATATTGCTGAACCAGTAATGTTAAACACCAGAATGCCATATTACAAAAAATACATTCTGTAGGCATTACTAAAATAACGGTGGAGGATGAGCCCTCATTGTATATGAGTCTTTTTCTTTCGTGCGCCTCGGAATATTGTTCCATCTTTTCTTAATCTCCTCCACCGTGCTTTTAATAAAGCCTACACTCTAGAAAGTAAAGGCTCTCTTTAGAACCTTGCTTTGCCACGGTGGGGAGATCTTTTTAAATGGATTGTACATTCTCTATTTGCAAACTTTCTATATTGTCATGTAAGCTATGAAACATGTATTGAAAATTGGAGTTTGCAAAACAATACGTTACCGGTATTATAAATTGTAATTTACAAACTGATTTGATCAGAAGGGTTAAAAAATGAGCTCTTTGCAAAATGTTATTAAATGTTTCTTTGTCCTTTAAAACGACGTCTCCTTCTTGCTGCAGAGAAGCCTCCAACCCTTGCCTTTTATATAGCCTACTGTCTGACTGCAACAAATTAACACCTGCTTAAAATAATCACACAAATATGAGGCCCGCAATTTTCGACAGCTTTAATAAATTAGATGGAATATTTAATAGACCTCAATTGCAAAATTCCCTCCCAATTTATCTGTTTAGTTCAGAAACACCCCAGAATTACATATGCATGTACAGAATTACATATGCATCAAGGGCGAAAGCGTCTTAATTGTGTGTTTATGCCATTGTGTGTATTTTATAAATCCCATCCAAGAATTCAGAACCCTCAGCATCCATTTTACAGTCGTAAAACATGCGCAATCCTTTTATAAATCTGGGTCTGAGAGTTTGTGCTCTTGTTTACCTTTATAACATGCTTAATAATTCTTATTAATTGATCTCTAAATTGGCTCTGCAATAGGGATACTGGAGTGTGGTCTCGTCAACTTGTTTTTGGCGTATATGTTACATAACACTAACACCACAAAGCTAAAAGCCTATCAAGTACCTATTTATGTTACTGTCTTGTCTTTTGGCAGGTGACTTCTGGTTTAAAAATGACCATACACTGTCAGTAGCCATAACTCGTTCTTATAAGCAAACATGCACATTTTCCACGCTTTCCAGCCCCCATCAAAAAAATGTAATTTATGTGATGTAAAAAAAAAATTGAAATATACACAACTACAGAGGTCTTCTATCTGTGGCCTGTTTTATATGTTTTTTTCTTTTTCTTTTTCTGCCACGGCCACTCAGTGAGTCATCAGCATTGGTGTTCTGAGGGGGTGAAACAATTAAACAGGGGGAAATTACAAAAATTTTAAGTCATTTTGCTTCGTTTCACTCACTCTGCATGCAAAAATAAATGCCTGCTTACATTGGTCTTGTCAGAATTACTGTCCATATTGATAAATGAATCAACCAGGCTGTGAAACATTGAAAACACACTCATGCATGAGATATAAAAACTGCTGTAGCTACAGAAATGGCCTGCCAACCGTTTATCAATTCTACTAGGAGCAGCACTTTATTTTTTTTAAGTACCATCATTTGCTAATAGGGACCAGACCTATTTAATATAAATACATTTTGTTTCACTTGGGCGCCAACATAATTACTATATTACTGTATAATCAAGCTTTTAAATATTTATGCTCCAATACTGTTTTGCAACCTATACTTCATTGCATAGTGGCATTGTTCTAGATTTAATGTTATTATTGACCTCTTTGTATTTACCTTATGCACTTATCTGTTATGTTTTAATCTGATATCATGACCATGCAACAAATTATTTAATAGAAATAACACAGTGAGTTTTTTTTATGCCTACTCAAAAATTACAGTCCCAGTTCGTATAATAAATGGACAAAGTGATCTGAAAATTATTCATTTGTTTTAAGCTATTTGGTTAATGATAGGAAACTATTCACACAGCCATCAAAACATTAGATACAACTATCAAATGTAACTTTTCAGCATGCAAAATATTGTTAGGCTGCTGTGTGCCTGTGATGTTGTGTGTGAAGATATTGATAATGTGTATGTCACAAGAAAGCTGCGCAACACCCGGATGATTTAACACTAGAGTATAGCTAAATATTTACTGGACAGAAGCAATGTCTGTGCGAAGTCAGATTGGTTTATGCTTGTGTACTGGTTTCTGTGTGAAGTCAGATTGGTTTATACTTGTCTACTGGTTTCTGTGTGAAGTCAGATTGGTTTATGCTTGTGTACTGGTTCCAATAAGAAAGTGCACTCTATTTCCTTTCCTAAACACCTAATTTCTTTTTTCTTGATCCATAGTGTATGTCTAATACAACAACACACATTTGCAGGAAGGCACTACAGGTGTTAAACTGGAATATGACTCTCCATAAAGCAATAATTTATGTGCACTATAGACGTGGGCTGCTCTCTGTTGTACCTTCAGACAGTTTTATGCAAAGTGCTTAAAGTGCATTAGAAATTAAGAGAGGAGCAATACAAAATGTACTCTGGGTCATAAAAAGTAGGAAAATGTATTTTAAAACCGAAGGGAATACATTTGAAATAGTTATTGTATAAGCCTTTTTATGAATAGGATTTATATTGATTAAGTTAATTGTTTTAACATGTTGTGAAGCAATACATTACTATCAGTACAGATTCTCAAAACCTCAACAGGCCAGCATGGGTTACAGGGTTTACAATACTAAGAAATCACTTAAGACCATTCCCAAAGCCCCTTGTGTAACAATGTATTTACTAATACACAAAAATGACAACTGACATTTATTGGGTAATAAATAGATTAAATGATTTCTTGATTCAAGGTTCTGTAAAATAGTAAATGCACCAACATCTTACTTTTAAATTACTTTCCATTTTTTCTTAGTTTTTTTTTTTATAAACAGTTTTTTCTGAACCTAAAAAACACAAGAGCATCTTATCCATTTATACATTTCAAAGAAGATTATATTTACTATTCAGGTTAATAAACAAGTAACAGCTTCTTGGTATGATTGGAAGGAGATGGCAAATTAGCATTATAATTGTGTCTCATTTGGAGTATAGTTAAATTAGTGAGCAAATTAGTGGCTAGTCTATTCCTCCAATTGCCAACATCTATTTGTTTTCATACATGTTTTTAAAAGACGACATGCTTCAAAGCTAATGAGATATACCAACCCATTAATAATGAAGTGCTGAATAACACAATAAAGGAGTGAATACAGTAGGGATACTATGAATAAATTGACTGAGGCATATACCACATGAATGCATGTGATAACTAGGTTCATCATTCAACTAGAAATCCATTAAGAAGCAGAACATTTCTCATACCCTGGTGGAGATGCATATCACGGGTGACTGCAATATTTTGGAGGCTGGAGTAGGCAACACTTCAGAGTTCTGCTTATATCTCTCTCTATCCAAAATTTGAAAACAACTGTAGCAAAAAGATTCACCTGGGCCCTTTAATTTATTACAGCAAACAATGCATCAGCAACTCATGAGTTGACATACAAATGAGATTTTTATTTTTACAGAAGAATTCACTTAAAATTTAAGGCACTTCGAGTTCAGTCACAAAACTTAATTCTTTATTGTCTTGTTATCTGCAACTGGGCATACTAAAGTGTAGATAAAGTGAAATCAACAAAACTAAATTAAATATATAACTGTGCAAAATAATTTCAAAAAGGTTAATCAAAGCACACAAATCCAAACTAAGGGCAAGAAATAAATAATAAATCCAATAAAAACAATTTCAATAAAACAACATGCAAATAAAGACCCAGTAACTATTTGCATAATTCAGAATATTCTGGAATATAAAAAGACACAAGAATGACAAAGAAATTACAAAGTAAAATTACAAACATACCTCAAAAACGATTTATGTATTCACTTCATCATGAGGATCATAAACAGAATTAATTTTGACCTCTTGAGGTCATATAAGTAAATAACACAACAAATAAATCAAATAGTAAATACATAAATACAATTTAAAAATGATTTGGAAAGACTTTGAAAATGGTGAGCTGTCAGCCTCACTGGATGTACTGATAGGGCTTTTTCACTATCCCCATCAAGAATGAAAGCCCAAAAAATTGCTACAGTCCATTCTAAAGTGACATTTTTCAAGCTCCTCATTCTTGCCTGGAGTTTATCAACAAATACAACAACAATAAAAAAGGCAATTTAAGTAGCCTTGCCAAAACTTCCAGGATTCAGTATTAAAAGCTTTGACAAAAAATTCAGGAAAGAACAGAAAATTATGAAAAGAGGTTTACCTCCTCACCCAAAGGAAATCTTCCAGGGCAATCAATGTTCCTTTTTTGTGGCAACAGCCATTGTTTATCCCAATACAATATAGTTGAGCATGTCAAAATTTCCAGACTTTGAATTGAGAAAACAAGTCCAAATTATTGTTGCCTTTGTTATTGCAATGGAAGCCTTACCGCGTGTGAAGAGCAGTGTTCCTTCAGGTGACTAGTAACATCTTTTTTTCTGGAGCAAAGTGTTCATGGTTCAAACCCCTTCATCCACTGAGACATACAGTAACTGGATCCATGGATACTGTGATGAAGCAGAGATATCAGTTCTCATTTAGGCGGGTTAATTTTGTATATACTTCCAGGATTGCTTTGAAATGATAATTCTAAGGAACATGTGCGTAACAAAATGCAACTGACTTTTTTTTAAACTCTATTAGGTATTAAGAACATAAGAACATAAGAAAGTTTACAAATGAGAGGAGGCCATTTGGCCCATCTTGCTCGTTTGGTTGTTAGTAGCTTATTGATCCCAGAATCTCATCAAGCAGCTTCTTGAAGGATCCCAGGGTGGCAGCTTCAACAACATTACTGGGGAGTTGGTTCCAGACCCTCACAATTCTCTGTGTTAAAAAGTGTTTTTTCTGTTCTAAATGCCCCTTTGTCTAATCTTCATTTGTGACCCCAAGTCTTTGTTTCTTTTTTCAGGTCAAAATAGTCTCTTGGGTCGACACTGTCAATACCTTTTAGAATTTTGAATGCTTTAATCAGGCCGCCGTGTAGTCTTCTTTACTAGAAAACATTCAGGGATATGCAACATTATTTGGGAACATATTAAATTGTGTATTTTAGAATAGCTATTGTACATACCACACTGTTTCTCCCAATCAGTATCCCAATAGCACTCTTCCTATGCTGAATAGTAAGCACAGCAACTTTTGCCTACAGATGTACCGTGCATTTTTAAATTACACCCACCAGCATATCAGTGGCAATATTTATTCATAATATTGTTCCTTGGAGCAAAACATCACAAGGTGGATCTCAATGCCCTTACATTGAAGGAGATTAAAAGCAAGATTGTGGTGTGGTGTTAGTCTGAAATTGTTTGTGTCATTCCATGCTTTTGTAGCAATTGAAAGTGTCACTCTTATGGTCAGTGATGTTTTAAGACGTGAAGAGGAGTAGGGGCATTTTGTGAAACTAACAATGGTCAGCCCCTTACAAAAGCTTACTGGATACATTTGTGCAGTAATTTTGCAATTTACCAGCTTTTTCCCAATGCTTTTACTGAGAAGGGATACCTTATTTAACCATCTATGTTTTCCTAATATTTTATTACTTTTCTTTTCTAAAATAGGACACATTGCAACCAATTATCTAATCAGAAACAATGGATTATTACTTAGAAAAAGTCATAACAGACTATTAAACTAATTCATTATTTAGGAAAATGTATATGATATAAAGTATCCCTTTAACACTTTGCCATTTCATCATTGCTTGTTCTTTCTAATGCTTTTACTATGTTTTTACTTTGCATTATTATTTAATCACAGATACTGGGTAAACTTACTGTTAAAAATATTTCTTATAAGGATTCAGGCTAAACCTTGAAGCAGAAATGTAATTCAAATACCAGTTGTACAGTATTATAGTCCCACAAAACGAATGCTAAAGAAATACATGAAGATCTTGTCCAAAAGATTTTTTTTTTTTTCATACATATTCAGCTGGTTTCTTAGTAACATTGGATAGTGCAAATCAGTTAATCAGAGTCTGTGAAACTAGCTGTTAAAGTATATCCTCAAATAATTAAACACTAATATTGGTTTAAATCTGTGGCGAAAGATTGTTTATTGTTAAACATTTGGTTTTATAGTGTAGTGTAATGTAGCATAGAGCTTGTCGAAAGAAATAATTACAAATACTTCCCACTGATTCAACACTACACTGGGAAAGATTGAAACAGTTTTCTCTTTCAAAAGACAAAGGAAAGGCAGTGTTGCTATATGATTAGATCCCCTCCACATGTCTTTGATTTGCTCTTTTTACTTATTCACTGCATATTCACTGTTCTGTACAAATTAATCTATTTCATAGTATTACTATTGGTCATTTCTTTGTATTGTACTGTAACAGGATGGCGTGTATGGTGACGTCAGACCCGAAAGAAACATTCAGTACTGTCAGGTGAAATGTGAATTGTGCTGTTGTTAGTTTAATCAATAAACAGAAAATAAAAGGTTGAACAAACCAAAAACACTTTGTAAAATAAAACAGCACAGTAGCCAAAACGAACAGACAAACAAAATGTACTAACACTAAACAGACAGACAAACGAGTGGACGAACAGACAAACACAGTGAGTTTAAATCAATTATTTACTTTAGGTTTTACTTTCCTCGTTCTCCACTCACCGAACACACAACCCCGAGTGAGTGAAAACATGCTGCTTTTATGCAGCTGTACCAAGACTCGATTGCTAATCAATCATTCAATTGGAGTCTCAGTACAACTGCACGTGAATTAATAAAAGTGCAATTCCCTGTGCTCACATATTATTAAATTTTACCTGCACGTGAAGTGCTGTGCAATCCTCGTGCCTAAATACAAATATACGTTTTAAACACTTGTGTCACACAGACCCATTTATATCCTGTGTACCAATGACTATACACCAACATTAACACACTACATGTAACATACAACACAAATAAATACCCCATAGTCCATACAGGGACAGGGACAACTCACAGTTAAAATTTAAAAAAAAATCCAAAACAGAAATATAATCAATATTACATTTTTATCCAACATAGATAACACAGTTTTGGCTTTACTTGTCTCTGGGTCTGTGTGAAGTATTTCCAAATGCCATGAACTGAAGATCAGATAATGTTGGTTGGATGTGGATTCAGTTAAGTTCTACAAATCTTGTAAAGGAGCATGAATAGCCGATGCATTGGCATTTGCACAAACTGCATACCCTGTTTGAATTTGTAACATGAGAGGAAGTGGCAGATGACAACATGATGGCAATATATCCTATCTTGCTCCAGCACTTAATTAATGCCTTCATTTGTATGCACATTTTAATGCCGTTGTTAAAGTTAAATCCATCGAGGACTTGGGAGCTGCAAAATAAAAGGCTTGCTCTGAGCAATGTTAAGTGCGTTTTCATTAGCAGAAATGTGTGCTTTGAACAATGTACATCCTTTAATATAATACAGAGTAGGGGGCTAGAAAAGTGACACCTCAGAAATTGGCAATCAACGAAATCGTACGCTGCATGATTGTAAAGTAAGTGTGCAGTGGCAGATGGATTGAAAAGTAGTTTCAGCTGCAAAATCCATAAACATATACAAAAAAAGTTACATTTTAGAAAATAAGAGCACCAGACATTATCAAATATAATTTATTATTATTTTTAAGGTGGAGACTATTATATACATATATTTATTTTATCTAACTGTCATAATTGCAGTCGTTTAATAATACAGAGATACCAGATGCTTAGGCTATATTACCACTGGTACATTTTGAACGGACCGGCAAGGTATATGCCAATCTAAGTTTTGCATGCATTCACATTGCAAATGCTGTACATTTTTTAGACAACATAGGGCCAGAAATTCAAAGATTTTGTGAATTTATGCAGCTCTGCTTGCATTGCAAATATCTTGCATATATTCGCAAGAGTTGCGGAAATTAATAATTTTAAATTAACATAAACACCAAATTAATCACAACTCAGACTACACCCAACTGATGTAGGTGTAGTGTATGAGGAGAGACAATGGCTCAAAGTATTCAAAAACACAGAAAAAGTAACTTTACCAAAGAGGAGAGTATAATAATACCTGATAAAAAAAAAAACTAAAAATAAGATTTTAACTAAACTTAACTAAACAATGTGTAAAGTTTATACATATAAAAAAGTATAGGTTAGTATAGTTTTATAAAACTATACTAACTTATACTTTTTTCTCCTTTCTAGACTAGTACATGCCCTCTGAATGTAGACATTGGGAATAGTATTATGATTAAGAAATGTCAAAATGAAAAGAAAAAACTTGTAGAAACAGTTCTTTAATACCAGGCTCAGCTTTCTCCTCGCTACTTGATATCGGCCATAATGCATTGCGTGCCAGTGCTGCCTCAGTTGATTGACATTTCCACAGGGTCCTAGTTGAGGATGTGTGGCAAAGTGTCCCGCCCCTGTGTGTATTTTGTGTTGTGGGTTGTGTGTTCGGTGAGTGGAGAACAGGATTGGAGACGGAGGTAATTGTAATAGATATAATAATAGAAGCTCACCTTGTTTTGTCTGTATAGTCCGTTTTGTTTGTCTTTTTGTTTTGGCTATGAGTGCCGTGTCCTGTGTCTTGTTTGTTTTACAACCTTTTATTTTCTGTCTGTCTGTTCATTATTAAATGCTGAGCAAGACCATTCGCTCAGCTTCACCAAACTCCACCTCTGCTGTTTATTTCCTGGTTCATGGTTTCTGGTCTAACGTCACCCACTGCAGCCGTCTTTGTGACAGGCTGCTATACTGACTAGTGATTATACGAATACATTATTACCAAATAAAAGTTTTAGTACTGCTGCAAAGTGAGGGGGGCATGTCCTCCACGGCCCCCATGTAAAATAAGCCATGCTTTACATTATCAGTGAGTGTTCATTAATGTCACTGTCATCAACAAAACATTAGCTTTAATACATTGAGGTGAAACCTGTTGGGTGATTTGTCATGGAATTTAAATCCAAGTTATTCATATCTCAAATTTCATGTTTATAATGGGAGCATTGTCACAACTTAACTATAGGGGGACTACTGAGAGTTACTGGTTGGGAATTACTGTAGCAGTCCAAGAATATTTCAATTTTGTGCGCTTCTTTACCTTGTCCCAACCATCATGATCAATTATATAGAGCAATCCCTAATCTCATGAGAGTTTCCCTAATCTTATAAAATTCTAAATCCATCTATTTTTTTGGGCAGATGCAGTTGAATTAGTGGACGTTATGGTGTATAGATAATGTCAAACTGATTTATAGACATTTATGATCTTAATATTTTGCCTGTCCCTACTGAAGTAATAATTGATTGTGGCAGTAAAGTTTGGGTGTGGACCCTTTGATTTTGCTTGCAATCTTAACTCACGGTTATGATTTATTACGTCCTGTTAACATTGTCTGAATGGAAAGATTTGAACATCCAGTGAAAAAAAAGGGCCAGCTGTTTTCATGCATATTAACGTCCTATCCCTTATAGATGTTTTCCATAGCAAAAGCATACCAAAGTGTATTAAGGCATGGGTAAAGCATGGTAAAGCTTAGGTAAGCATTGTAAAGCATAATGCATAATATAACCATGCGAAAAACATATAAGGCATTCTATGCCTGCATTTAATGATACATTTCCTAAGCCAGGTTAATAAATGATATTCAGTATTAATGCTATATGTTTGTTTAAATGAAAGAAAACTAAGTTGCATGCCTGTTTCTTCCCCATTATATACTTAATGCAATTTATCATATTTCAAATGTATAAAGTTATTTATTAGTCACCTGTTTCTAACTAATTCCTTTGCTTACTTTGCTGCACATGGCAACTATAATCTATTTAAAAATAATATAACATCTAATTAGCTAATATCACAGTGCAGATGTTAAACAGATGCTGCAGTTCATGTGGATCCCCAGACAATGTACTTTTATTGTAATGTTTATTACACAATTTTTGGCCTGTGGTGTGTCTTTTATTTGGTGGTATGGGTGGTTGGCAGTGGTTTTCTGCAAATGTTACAATTCCAGGAAAACCTAAGAAATTGTCTTGATCGACAATTCAGCAAAAGCTACTGTGTTGAGGGATGAGCTGGGTATCCCACCTACTATTATAAGATCCTTCTTTCGCTGCTTCTGAATAGCTCACCCAGCTTATATTGGCCAAGTGAGTCATATTCCCACATGCTGTACATTTACACACTGTGCATGATTTTACTATTTTATTTACATTTTCGAATGTTTTGGACAGTCAGTGTCATGCACTTGGGTATCCATATACTTTTGGGAACTTAAACCAGAATTAGGGGATTTATCAGGTACATGATAAGTAGGTGCTTTTCTGCTTGAAAGATGGTTAAGAACATTTTTGACCATATGTGGAAACCACAGTTACAGCACAGATACAGTACCAATAATAAAAAGGCACATGTTAGTTTCCTAACACAAAAGATAAAACAGTGACAACATTTCCTCTCTCCTGCTTTCTCCTTTACTAATGCAACTACTCTTTTTGAATTGCACAATAACCTCTAACCTTTACATTTAGTTTTCTTGCAAACCGAGGGGCACACACTCCATCACACCGGAGCACACACTGTCAAAATGAAAGCTGTTTTGTGCAAAAAAAATTTCACTTAATTATACACTACAGTCATTTCCATCTGTCCAGTTCAGTTAGTTTGATGGGAAACACAAGCATTTCAAAGATCTTAATATGTAAAAAGCATACAGCAGTTTCTATTTAGTCTGATTTGCTCACAGTAGGACTGGACTGTTACTGAGTGTACAGGGGTATTAACAGTACAAGGGTGTATTATTTAGCATTGTTACAAAGACAATAAAATGTAGCGAGGTGGAAAGAAACCTCAGCTAAACTAGGTAAAAAATAACTTGTGAGTAGCCTGGTTAAAACTGTTGTGCTTATACAGATGCATAATGTAAACAGTTAAAAAGGAATGGGTGTAGTCTCTACTTAGCAAACAAAGCAACACCTGCCACGCAAGGCACAAATAACCCATTTTCCATTCTATAACCTACAAGAGCCTACCAATAATTAGAAATACGTCAAACTGGCAGACAGTCAAATACACCTGTTTGTGTCTGTATTCATACTGAGTAAACTGATCACTGCTTTATCCTGCATGACCACTGCTCAAACTCTATTGCTTTGTATCAAATTGCACCACCTTGCCTCTCTCATTAAATAGTACTTAATTTAGTTAATATTTAAATTGATTCAGACAGCAACATTCATCAGACCAGAGCACACAATGTTAAAAGCTCAGCTCCGTATGCTGCAATTAATGAAATGCATTTAATTAGAAATGTCTGTTCTTTCCACCTGTCTAATTCACATATTTTGGCAAAATATAAAACAATTTCAAAGGCTTTTGATGTAAGAACATCACAAGGACCAGTTGTTTTTTATGTATTCACTGCAAGACTGTACCATTGATAATACTGAAATAAACAAAAGTGTCTAAATCAATATCACTGAAAACAATATTTGTCTTTAGGAATTACTGAACATGGCATGATTGAGCATTTAAATGTATGGATAAAGACAGTACTGTTCCTGATATTCTCTTCTGTGTTCTGCAGAAATAATGAACTTTGGAGATCTAACAAATTGCTCATGAACGAATCAAACTTTCATGCTTCAGAAACAAAATACATTTTACAGAACGTATCAGTTATTTCTCTGCATTTATACTTACTCTGCTTGGTTTTAATATATTTCGCAAACAGATCAGGAAGTCTGGGGTTTGTTGCTTTGTTGAATGTGATCCACATGATAAAAAACGTATTCACTTCATATGCTATGGAAATCAAGTCTGACTGACATAAAAAGATGGGGTGTTGCACTTTGCTCACATTAAAAACACTTTGTGGTAAAAGTATCTGTTGAAGTCAAGTTACCGGTGAAATAAAAATGAAATACTTGTAGCAAAATACACAAAAATAGTTCAGACTTCTCACTGTGGTAAGTCCTATGTGAAAGGCAGCATATACCTGTACTGCACACAAATTGATCTATTGCATTTTAATAAATATACTTATGTCAGTATTAATGGATATATTTGATTGACAGTAGTTTTATGATTCACCAAAACTGGGCCTAACTAGATTTTATTTTCCCTCCAGTCACAAACTCTTATTTATTTGGTAATGTCATCCCCTATTTCTTTTTCCAAATGCACAAGTCAACCATTATTATTGATTCAACGTGAACGTATTTATTATGAAATTTAGACGACAATGATACAAAGTGAATGTGACCTAAATGAACAAGACACAGATACAGGAATGTAAACAAGCAACCAAATCCAGAAGATAACATCTGTATTCAGCATATTGGAGAGAAAAATCATTTGTGATATAGCAGTGATTTCTGAATGACGAAGAAAAAGACAAACAGTGATAAGATCAATTGCTGAAGATTTAATTTAATTTAATACACCATCTTACTAAATGAAAATATTAACACTGTAATCAAACTCTTCAGCTGGAATACTGCAGTGTTTAGCAGTAAAGCCTTTTCCTCAAAAAACAACACGTTCAACTTATTTAGTGCTGATGTTTTCCCCTAGGGGTGCAGATACTATTTTAAAAACCATACATTATTTATCAATCTAATATACAGTGTTTTATATATTTTAAGAAAACTAGATTTAACACAAATTTAAGAGTTACTGAAAAGCTATTTGTTAATTTAACACAGTTTGTTATTCTAAACATTTTTTAAGATTTCAATGACAGTCTAGAACAATCATGAATATCCAACTTCATTTAATATTAAGAAATACCATTAAATAACCGTAAAGCATTGTTAACAGGATCCAATGCTGAAACAGTGGAATCATTACAAAAAATAAATACATTTGCAGTCAGTTCAGTTTGCAGAAATAGTTTTTCGTTTTTTTTGTTTTTTTTTACCACTGACAACTATTGTCCTTTTCTCATTTTTTATCCATCTACATTAAGCCTTCATTATTAGCCATAAAGTATCCTTCAAATATTTCCAGTCTGTCTAAAAATAAATTATATTCCTTTTTGTGCCAGAAGCTTTTGTGTTCAAAGATAATGGTTATTTGAAAGACAATACGAGAACATAAGCCATGAAAAAATAATACGTTTTGAAAAAATGTGTAGGTTTTACAGATATACATCATTATGTACACTTCATATAATGTGTGTAATTAGTAGGTACTAATGATGATAATGACCTTTGTGGCAGGGCTGAGGCCTGCCCCTGTAAAATTATATATTTGTGTTGGGTTTATAAATAAAATATAGTTTGGTTGGGTTTGTGTATACCCTTCCGCACAAGGGATACTATTGCTGGTACCCTAGTGGCGGCCACTAACCACTGCAACTGCCTGTAAATAAACCCTGGGCGCCTGAGCGACGTTTCAAATACTAGCCCCCTGTGTCTCTTTCGTCTCTCAGACACCCACACAGTAACAGAACACCCCTGTTCCAACCCTCAAAATACAACGACCTTCCATCTAGCAAAACTCAATATTATCTCTGCTATCCAAAGAGGGTAAAACAGTTTTAGCTGGTTTATTTGATTGACTTTCTGTGTATTCTTTATTTATTTTTTGTTATACTATAGACCCCTGCCATAATTAGTTTTTTAAGAAAATATCTACAACTGTTTAGCACTATTGTATTCCATTCTTTTATTCTGCAAGATGTTTTTTTTTAAGTTAATCTTGTTTATGTAGTACAATAAAGATTAGCAGATGGATGACATGATCTGGAATTCTTCCACTGATTCTAAGTTTTCTTTTCTCTAATTATTACTTTGCATTGTGTTTCAAACTACAATATAATGACATGGTAATTACACACATTATTGTGTAGTTGAACATGTTTAAATACAAAATGAAAAAAAAAAAAAGTATTGCCATGTATTTACACATTAGGTTGTGCATTTTACAATGCAATTACGATGTTACCACACCTGTAATTACACTGAACACGCATGATGCAGTGTTACCATATTTTCATTTGTGAGTTTCATAAGCTGTGATTACACTTTGCTGTAACTATTTTGCATGAAAGGTTGCCCAACCTAGTTGCTAGTTACGACACCCTATCCCTACAAATGCAACCTGAATGTGCCAGGTAAATAAAAGTGCACTAATGTTCTAAACTTTCAGTTCTGTGTCTGAGTCAGTGTGGAAGATGATGGCTTGAGTGGTGCATGTGGGTGGTGACATCAGGTTCAGGAAGCAGTATAAGCACAAATGATACAGGGCTAAAACGGCCGCAGCCGTATCTTTATTAAATAATAAAACAAAGGTTTAAACAAAACACAAAATAAAGGGCACACTGGCCAAACCAAAATAAACACTTAACCAATAATTCTCCTTTATACAAACGAGTGCCTTGTTTGCTGGCTGGTAGTGTTTACTTTCCTTAACTCTCCCCCCAACTCTAAGCCCGGAGCGGGTCTTTTATACTGTGGCTGGAGCCTTAATTACCCATTAAACAATTATCTTATTAAGGCTCCAGCCACATTCCCACAGGCTTTATTGGGACGGGGATTTAATCCCATCCCTGCCAGCTACACTTTACGAGACCGTCTTTTTGCCAGTCTCAAACAATAAACAATACTGTCGGACAGCATTCATCCGTCCCCACACACATATACAATAATAACAATAACAACAACAACAGCAACAAGAAAAATGAATAAATACACAAATAAATAATATCCACAACCTGTCATAGTCAGTTACTTTCAAAAGGTGCAAACGAACATTGGCCGAAGGTTGTGTTACATATGGTGGCAAGTTGCTGTCTACAAAGGTGGAGTGGCAAGGTCGTTGCGCCAGCAGGCACAATTGCTCACCCTAGCTTTCGTTATGCTCCCTCTGTGCCAGAAGTTGCTGCACTGTCATTGGGATCGGCACTTCTGCTTGCAGTTGCAGCCTCCCGGTCGCCCACCTGCACTCCAGCTGCCCCATCTATGTCAGTTGAGTCCCCTGTTGCCGGTTCTCAGTCCCTTGGTTGATGTGCCACAATGTGGGACAACCCACCCTTTAATCTACCCCCACGGAAGGAAAAGTAAAGAAAGGTGGATGTGTTTTAAAGGGGGGTGTGGTTTCAGAGAAAGGTGGGTGGAGTGGCCTTGGAATGGCCAGGTGTGCTACGCACAAAGGAGAGGATGTGTGGCAGAGATGACGGAGGATGTCTGGCAGAGTAGAAAATATGTAGTCTAAGAGGGATCTGCAGGACTACATTCCCCAGAAGGCCACAGGGTTACCAGGAGCCAGAGGGTAGTCACCTGGCTCTTTTCTAATTTGAAGCACCTGAGGCTGATGAGGTTGTGGATAAAGGCAAGAGAACCCTGCAGTCAGGGCTGTGTGACGGGCTGACGGAGAAAAAGCCATATGCAGCCAAACTGAAGGAGAAGCCAGGTGAAGATGTGTTACAATACCTAAAAGTCAAGAAAGATGCAAAAAATGTTAAATAGCCAAAGGTTGAATTCTTAAAACTGACTTTGAGTGCTGAATGTTTAAGATGTATGCTAAAGAAAAAATGTGTCTACATATACATCCCATAGAAGATTTTTGTTCTTTGTAAGGTACTTAGATTAGGTTTTAGAAAATATTTTTTTAATTTGCAGTTTAGAAGTCTGTGCATCTAAGCCATTCCATGGAGCCCTCCAAAGTTTACAGAAAAGGTTAAAGGAAAGTGTCAAGAAGTGCCTGTATCTCTTATCTAAGATAAAACATGATTTTAGTCTCATATAGAAGGTCAGTGCAATCAGTTAATATTAATGTGCCACTTCTGAGCCTTCAATTTAATGGAAATTGAAGTATTTGAATCACCTGTAGCTTGAACTTCAGAGACATTGATGATCACTACACCTGACTTTGTATTAAATAATACGGCTATACACTGTACTGTAGCTTCAAATTACTTTTATCCCTTTACTTGTGCTGTTTGCAGTCATTCAGAGTGTTTTTTTTTTTTTTTCAGCTGGTAAGCCAGTTAAAAAAATGTAGGGTCCCCAGTGGCTCCTGTTTATAAGCAGAGTCTTCTAGAGAGCATGATTGCAGATCTTGGCTGGGGATCCACAGGGGGTTGTTGCATTGGCCCTTGTTCTGCAGGGGTTAGGGAGGGAAATAGTCTGTGCATAGTTTTCCAATAATAGAAACTGCACATCGGACTTTGATATTGTATTGCGTTTTTTAAATTTCTGAGAGATGTTTGGAAAGTCTGAAGAGTACTAAACTTGAAGAATGTTATATTACTCTTCTGTGGCTTTTATTAAATACACAGGAAATAGTCTGTGGATTGTTCTTCAACTTCCCTAGATAATAGAAACTGTATGTCTGACTTTGACATTGTATTACATTTTTAAAATGGACCAGTATTTAAAGACCTCTGAACTTGACACCAGCATCAGGCTATAAATACTGTAAATAAAATAAGAGGATTGACAATGGCCTCAACCTAAAAGGCTACTGGCCTCTGAATCTGCCTTGGTTGTGTATGCCATCCTTCAATCCAGCATATTTGTTTTCCTACTGTCTACAGCATACGTTCTCAAGCAAATAAGACAGTATGCAGTGGAAGTTGAAAACCACTACTTTCTAAATAAAAGGCTCTTTGGTAATTTGAATCTCCCTTGTGGTGCTACTACACTCCATTAAATTCATAAACGCATTATGTGATGGCTTCAGCACAAGATAATGATCCATCTTACTTACATCCATAAAAGTTATTCACCCAAAAATAAGAACCAGTGTACTTTGTATCACTGGGGCGATGTCGTCTGTAACAAGAATGACAGAGCTGAATAAAAAAAATAAATAAATAAAAAATATCTATTGTAAGGGAGGGAAATTACATCTATAAATTCACTGTAGAATTGAAGGAAGATGAACAGGAATGTGCGTTTCTTTTACTTATTGTAACACTACCCACAGGTTATGTTGGTTATTGAGAAGATCCATAAGGAAACAGACAACCTGTTAAATAATTGCATAATGGAGTCCAATGTTCAGTTTGTGAAGGGAGAGAGAAGCAATATACATTTTAATTTGAAGCAAACTTAATAAACTTAAATGGATTATAAATAAAGACCTCATATAACACAGATGTGCTTAGGTAATGGGAAACAAGAAATTCATCAGGATAATCCAAGTATCAAAAATTCCCCTAAGGTTTTAGAATGACATGTGAACCATACTTTACTTCTTATGGTGTTACAGAAGAACACTAACATCCCAGAGAATGTCTGGAGACATGAGACCACTGTTATTCATGTATTTTAACTATAACCTGATAACTCCAGTGCATTTAGGATTTACTAACTGATTTTAAAGAATAAAATGGCAGAAACATATACAGTCGTTCAAGTAGCTTAACTATATTATAATGTTATTTCTCTTTTGGCATTTTAATAACCATTCTAGTGTTTTTTTTTTATGAAATATTTTGTGATCTGAAAATAACAGTTTACCAGGAGAGTCCGTGTGATGGCAAATAGATATACAGCAAAACAGCCCACTGCAGAAATGATTATACTGTACGAATATGATAAATAATTCATTAGTGGAAAATACCTGTATTGTTGTTACTTGCATTTTGCGGAACAGTAGTTGTAGAAGTTTGATACGGCTGGAAAATTATCACCACTTAAAATTTCTTAAGAGACAGACTACTGTCTTGGACACTGTATTACTTATACAATATTGGCACGGCACACAGTGACATGTAACACAATGTATAGATTTGTTTGTGCTTTAAATATATGTCTTATCTGTTTGAAATATAAGAACATAAGAACATAAGAACTATGCCAGACATGAGAATACTGTAATGCTTGGAACTAGAGAAAAACATTTCAATGTGTTATTGAGCGTTTTAGTAAAAAATGTTTTTTTTTTTTTTTTTAACTACTTTGCAATGAAGTAAACTCTATTTATGAAGTGAACTGTATTTAATCCCTGTTTAAAAATTGAAACGTATGAGGAATTTGACACAAAGCGATATCATCAGCTAATGGCTATTATACTTCATAGAGCTTTATATTTGAATTACAATTACATCTTTTAGTAGTTTGTATGTACTTAAAAAGTTATTCATGGAACTTTTTTCTGCCCTCTTATACATAAAGTCATCCTCTGTGCATGAAGTAATCACAACAGAATGCTAGAGGTTATTATAGCCCATAACATCTAGCACAGGATGTATATTGTCTATTTGCCAGATAACACATCAAAAAATAAAAATTAAACTTATGTTCTGTGTATAAAACCTATCATTAAGTGCAGCACATAATTTGTAACGAT
This sequence comes from Polyodon spathula, assembly GCF_017654505.1. Lineage (NCBI taxonomy): Eukaryota > Metazoa > Chordata > Actinopteri > Acipenseriformes > Polyodontidae > Polyodon > Polyodon spathula. The sequence continues at coordinate 30,177,721 of NC_054535.1, read as the reverse complement.
TATCTGCTGCCATAACTTGTTTAACTGGACATTAGACAAACCACTGTACAATTGTCCAAAGAAAAATAAGGTGTGGTGTTATGAAGAGCATTCTAGTGTTTACAAAATAAAGCTTGGCGTGTAAATCAAAAGCATTGCAGTATATAAATACCAAAAGAGCAAATAATTAATTTTAAATTACTTATGGCTTTGTCCGATACAAAGGTAACCTGGTCTATGTTTTGTTTTTAAGACCTATATCACCTCTATTAATGTGTTTTGTCAACAAAATACAGGAGTACTCGATGGTCCACAAAATCAAGGTCGACCAGACATGTATTGTTCTATTGTCCAGTTATTTTAGCCCACAGAATGAAATGTACATTTGATGTATTTGATTTATTTAATCTATGTTTCTAATGAAAAAAAAAAAAAAAAACTAAGCGTATATATTTGTGCCACAATACTTTTTGTTGTCAGAAGTAAAAATGTATCTGTTTCATAACAGTCAATTAAATTGCTTAGTGTTCATACTATACCCTTTAAATATACATGAAAACTAATTAAATAGGACTCTGTTTTTTTAATGTATACAACACATGGTACTTAGTTGCATTAATTTATATTTTCTCTTTTCAAAGCACAGACATCAAGATAGATACCCTGTGAATATTGCTAAAGAATTCAGAGGCTGAGCAGACTGGTTTGGAAGATCTATCACTTGCCATTTGTATTCAGAATATGAATGTGCAATATTAGGTATAAATCTTGTTCTTGAACTTTAACATTGAAGGTCATTCCGCGTTTTGAAGTTTAAATCAAATAAAACCCATTTGATAATCTAATAATTTTGAAGAAAGCATTTAAGTTCTCCAGAATAAGAATACCCAAGTAATTCCACTGCTAGACATTTTGGAACATATAGTCTTTCAAGGCCTTTTCAACATTGTTCTGTGAAAACCAGTTCCAGCAATTGTAATGTCTGCAATCATTAAACAAAAAAAAAGTTATGAACATTGAAAAACAGACCTGGGGAAAAGAAAGGTCTAAAAGACCTAAAATATGTGGGTTATTATAAGGCATGTACTGTATTCCCTTGTATACTGTAGTAAAACAGAGTGATATTACGGTAAAACACAGGTAAATGAAAGTCATACATTGTAAACAAACTTAACCACGCAATGCACAGTAAATACAATACATGTATAGGCATGGGAACAGTGCATTTAACAATACATGTCGGTAACGCTTTATGTTGCGCGGCATAAACTAATATTAAATAGATATGCAATTGCATATGAAATTAATGATAAATTAATGTTTAATAAATATGCAATACATGGTTTCTTGCTAAATGTTAACCAAATGTCAATTGAAAATGTAATTGCATATCAAGTCCATTTATATTACATTTTGTTACTCTTGAAAATATGTAATTATTTCCCATTGTTTACATGTCCAAATTGAAAATAGTTAACCTGACTTCAATGTTAATGGAAAGTAACAAGGAATAATTGAATGTAAATTTAACATCAATTGCATATCTATTAAAAATTAATTTAACATTAATTTAATATGCGATTACTATGTAATATTAATTTATGCCACACAATATAAAAATTGCTGTACCATGACATTAATAACAGTTTACCTTGTGTGTTAATCTACACTACATTCCCAAGTTCTGATAAAAATGAAATATTTGAATGGAAATGAGTGTTTGATTGCTGGGTTTTTATTTTTGACCAGACTGCGCCCAGCTACCTCCAGACCATCATCTCTCCCTAGACCCACACCGACCTCTCCACTCCACCTGCACTAGAAGACTGGCTGTACCTCCGCTAGGCTCCTCTGCCTCCAGAGCCCACTCCTTCTCCACCCTCGGCCCGCAGTGGTGGAATGACCGTCCTACGGAAGTCAGGACTGCACAGTCCCTGACCACCTTCCGGCACCTCTAGACACCTCTTCAGTCAGCACCTGTACTCAACTCTTCCCTTCTGGACAATATAGCACTCTGCCTTTAATGCACTCTAACTTGCTCTTATCTGCTCCCTATTTTACTGTATTTAATCCTGCACTTAACCCAATCTGTAGTATTTTGTATTTCACTTGCACTCATATGCAACTCTGATGTAACTATCAACACTGTTACCTGCTCTTGAACTGTCAAATCATACTGTTTTGTATTTGCTCTTATTGGGACAGAAATCATTGTATTTTTTATCATGCTCTTAATTGTACAGTAATTCTTGATATGTATTTTTGGTAACACTTTATTTTAAGCACTACATATTAGGCAAAATAAAATATTTCCAATTTAAGATTGTACGTTTTACTGGAAAAATAATTATATTGGAATTTGTTGCAAGTTTTAACAGTTCTTTCAAAAAACCAAATACATTCCTAATTAAAGGGGTTTTGTCTGTTTCTTTTTTACTTCAATTAATCTTTTGTCAGGTTCATTAATGTGAGTAAGAGCTTCATGTGGTGCCTGGAGTTTTCACTTAAGTATACAGGTTGCACAACTGATTAAAGATGCCCTGGTGATAACTGCTTCTTTGTGCATTATTTGTTAGATCAAAACTGTATTAATGGCATATGCTGCTAATAAGTTCTTAAGTAATGTGAAAGAAGCCTTTACTTCAGAATAGGGGCTGCAAAAGTATTTATTAATGACCTATATACGTCTAATAAGCGCTTAATTAATCACAATAAAAACTTCAGAATAGGGGCTGCAAAACTCTTTACTAGTGACAAACATCCTCCCAATAACCCCTTTACTGGAAACGGAAGATATTAATCACATACAAGCAGCTAGTAAGACCTAATATGGCCAAGAACAGTCTTCACTTCAGTATAAGGCACATTATTAATGTCCAGTAACCTGTTAGTAAGACATGTTTGAGAATAAGCATAAGTATTTAACAAACGCTTATTATGAGGGTATACATGATGTATTATGTACTAATTACTCACAAATAAGTACATAATGCATGCCTAATATGTAGTGTTTAAAATAAAGTGTTTTAACAGTATTTTTTTATATACAACTGTAAGTCGCCCTGGGTAAGTAATACATAATAATATAACCTTTCTCAATTAGGAAACAAGCATGCTTGCCTTGCCCTCTTCACCCCTGTTTATCCTACAGGATTTTGAGTTTGCTGTTTGCCCTTTTGACACAAGCCAGCTCTGGCACCCGATGCATTGATTTTCTCTTCTACTGTCTAATTTGTCAATATTTCAATTTGTTTCTCTAGCAGGTACATTCAAGGACTCACCAGTATTTTTTTTTTTTCCAAAATCCAGCTACTGAGGTTTTCAAATGATCATGTTTGCAGTTTGGCTAATCATACCTTTTTTTTTTTTTTTTCTACAACTCTTTTGAATACTAGTATTTGTTTTATTATAGACCTACACTTATAAAGGTTAACCATTGTAAAAGCATAACAAAGAGCTGTAATGGAAGATAGGAAGGCGTAAAGTACAGATACCTAATTAGAGACCACAACGAGGAAGGTGAGACGGAGCGTGACAGAGAGAAGAAATCTGAGCTGCAGATTTCCCTCCCGACCAGAAAGGCCACTGCGTAAGGTTGGTGGTATGCTTCCCCATAGACGGGGTGACTCAATAGTAAGTGGAAGCCGGAAGTCGACCATTTTGGAGGAAGCCCATAGCTGCAAGTTTGTTAAACAAATCCATTGTGATCAGCTGCTAGGCAGGAAGCGATTGGATAGACCATGGTGTCTAGATGATCACAGGGAGGAGTTTGGCGTACAAAGGGGAGGCAGCTACGCGAGTATGGCCCTTAATGCTGAAATTGTTGACTCACCAGTGTTGTGTTTTGTTGTTTTTGTGTCTGCAGAGTAAAAGGGAGCTGCAGCCATGGAGATCAGCACACACCCCTGAGCACGACCTGCACAGCACAGCATGGACATGCATACGCACTACCATCCCGGGTCGGGAGAGCAGTTTCGTGCACCGGGATAAATAACGTGTATTGTAAATATTTGTGTTTGGGACTGCCGTGCAAACAAAAAGTACTGTCTGGACATTAATCGTCACCCACACCTCTCATAACCTGACATGGAGACACAACAGTTGAGCTAATGTTCAGCCTTGTCAGAACTCAGGACAGATAATAAGTTTGTTGTCAGATGCTGGTCTGATTGCAGTAAATCAGATACAGGCAGTATAAGTGCTTCACTAAAATCTCTACTTGAGAAATTAAAAAAAAAAAAAAAAAAAAAGGGCTAGTTTATCAAAGATCTTTAGTCTAAATAATCATTAGGAAAAGTACAGGAAAAAATGCAACCAATACTGTTCCCAAACTATAAATAAACAAGCTCATAAGTAGTCTTAAGTAATTTAGGCCATGTTATAAATGCCCTTCTGCAACGTTCATAACAGCGGCCTGTGTGTATTAAATAAAATAAGGACGGCTGAACAGAGTTTCAACCTCAAACCCTGTGTCTCTCTCGTTTCTCAGTGGATACCCAGTCACAGAACACCTGTTACAGTACCATTTTGGAAAACCATCACTTGATTTTCTTTTTACTGCTCTCATTGAGCATTTATCTGGGAGGTCCCTGACTACTTTTTAGTTTACTGCAGGGAGGCTTGTTCTTAAGGTACCCTCAGCCTATGCTCTTTTGACTTTTATGGAAAGGTTGTGTTGTATTGATTCATTTGAAATCCTGGTAAATTTTATCAGCTAAACTACTTGCATCCTGATTGGTTAGGATCAAAGTCATTTGGTATAATAAAACAATATAAAAACAGTATAACTGTCTGGTTGGTTAATTAGACAGTCAATAACCTCAAAATTTACAATACACTTCAGCTTTTATTTCCCATTATTTAAAGAGCTGTGAGACTTGTATGTCTAGAAAATGAATTTGAACTATTTTGCAATATAAATGTTAATAGCTGTGAAAGAATGTTTCCATTCAGAGCATACAGAAGGGTGTCAATTCAATATTAAGTGGTAGCTTTTGACAGCATTTGAACTGTATAGTCTACTACTTTCTGTGTTGTTTTAAAATTTCCTGGGTGTTGTCCTATTTTTTATTTAGTATGTGTTCTCTTTTTTTCCATTTGGGATAGCCCTGTAGTTGCTCTGCAAGACATTGATGGAGAGAGGAACAAACACCTAAGTCACAATGGTATTTTGCTATTCAGTTAAGTGTCTTACCCAGTATCCACTCAAGCCTTTACCCTTCTTGCTCGAACAGAATAAATCTAATCCACTAAAGAACTGTGTGCCCTTTACTATATTTTAATCTAGGAAAAACAGATTTAACTGTAGCTTCTACTGCAGCAATACTGAAAACATTACAGGAACCATCTGATAAGTTGTTCTATAATCCTTTGATGACTGCTGGTAACAATAATTGTTCATAGCATATGTTCTGTTTTATTTAAATGCTATTGCCATAGGAGAAATGCATTCTGACCAGGAAAAGTAACACAAACCAGACATTTATATTTTAGTGTTATTTATTTATAAGTATTTTATTTATAACTGATGACAATTACTGATATACTTGTTACTGATATACTGCATATATGCTGTGGTTTGCAGAAGTATTCACCCCCCTGCAAAGTTTTCACATTTTGTTGGCACCTGAGCATACTCCACGATGCTTTCAAATTAGACTTTACATGTAGAATCTACATAAACTACTCCACATTGATACAGTTAAAAAATGCATATAGAATATAAATAATTAAGATTTACAGAGAAAAACAGATTAATCTCAGCTGCATAAGTATTCAACCCCTTTGCTACTGCAGCCCTAAATCAGCTCAGGTGCAAAGGATTTGTCTGAAAGGTCACAAAATTAGTGAAATGGTTTCAGCCTGTCTGTACTCAAAGTGGTTTAACTTATAGATAATTTCCCACAGGTATATAAAGATTTTCAAGCTGCAACTCACACAGTGATCCAACAAAGCAACCATGAAGCTATCGAAACAAGTCAGGAATAAAGTGGTAGAGGCAGAGAGCAGGAGAAGAGTACATGAACATTTAAAAGGTGCTGATTATCCCTCTCAGCACAGTGAAGTCCATCATTAAGAAGTGGAAGATGCATCATACCACCCAGACACTACCCAGATCAGGTCGTCATCCAAAACTTAGCAGCCAGGCAAGCAGGAAACTGGTTCGGGGTCATTCTGAAGCCAACAATGACCCTGAGAGATCTGCAAAGTTCTGTGTCTGAGATCGGAGTTAGAGTTCACACATCAACAATAAGCCGGTCCCTACAAAAAGCTGGCCTGTATGGATGTGTGGCAAGAAAGAAGCCATTACTCAAAAAGCCTCATCTTAAAGCATGCGTGGAGTTTTCGAAAAAGCATGTAGATACTGCAGACATGAGGAAAAAACTTTGTGGTCAGATGAGACAAAAACGGAACTTTTCGGTCTAAATTCCAAGTGTTACGTCTGGCGCAAGCCCAACACCGCACATCAACCGATCAACACTATCCCAACTGTTAAGCATGAAGGTGGCAGCATCATGTTATGGGGATGCTTTTCTTAAGCAGGGACTGAAAAGTTTGTCAGGACTGCGCACCAGTGTCCCCTGTAGTCGGACAGTGTGCGTTCACCTTCGCCACTCCCTAGTCAGTGCAGGGGTGGTGGCGGTGAGCTGAGTCTAAATAATAACTGGGCATTTCAAATTGGGAGAAAATAACAAAAATAATTGGCAACAACTAAATTTATTTAAAAAAATTATATTATATATATATATATATATATATATATATATATATATATATATATATATATATATATATATGTGTGTGTGTGTGTGTGTGTGTGTGTGTATATATATGTGTGTGTGTGTATATGTATATATGTATGTGTGTGTGTGTGTGTGTGTGTGTGTGTGTGTGTGTGTGTATATATATATATATATATATATATATATATATATATATATATATATATATATATATGTATTTATTTTTTTTTTAAATAGGCATATATCATTATTTTTCCCTGTTTAAGATATTCAAGGTTCCTTGCATTACAGAGCAATCAACTGAGTTTAAGCTCAGGGTGTGTGGAAGGGAGATTATTTATCAGACAATTAGTTATACAGTGCAAATAAAATTCTCCTGAGAACTTATGTCGAGCAAGCACATTGAAAAACCCTTCCCTGGCCTGCAGACTTGTACTTACTGAAATGGCCACACAAATTCAGAACCTGCTGAAGGATGGTTGTTCTGCATTTATGTAAACACACACTGAGTTCACAAGCCAGAAACATTACGACTAGCCCCAGGCTACTTTCTCCACCTGGTGTTGGATGATTATTTTTACAGCATTGAGACCAGCTATACCTTCATCAGGGCATTTATTTTCTCCTGTGGAGATATGACCTGTATATTGTCTTGTTTGTTTTGGTAAAAGGCTATTATGTCAGAAACAAGTGAAAGAAGATGAAGAATCTCTCCTTGGTGTCTAATTGTTTGGAAAAAGAAACAAACTACTGAAACAAGTAACATCATTCAGTCGTTTCACAATAAGCAATGCCCAAATATAAAAGGGTAGGCATACAAAACAATACTGCTGCACACTTTCTAAAATTGAAGGTGACATTTTAGCACACTCAATCCTAAAACTGTCCTTCAAACGTTCTATGAAAATTATTTTGTGTTACTTTTTGCTTACAAATTTACAATACGACAAAAAATATAATTTCCAGATTCTAACCCTTGGTTGTTGTTTCCCCAGTATTTATGGCACAAGCAGTATGAGGGCAGTATTGTGCAGTCAAGTCATACCGAGTTTCTGTGATCTCATATTTGAAGCAGTGCTAATTAAGGTTGTATTTCTGAACATGAACCCTTGAAAACTCAATTAGTGAACTATCTGCACCAGGAGATCTCCCTCCTATAGATACTATGAACTGCTAGCACAGATAGATTAAGTCATATCCCACTGAATACGAGCCCAGCTGCACTGTAGATTAGCACAATTTAGGAAGACACAATTAGGGGGATTTTGCAGCCTGTTAGTGTCACCTTACACCTTATACTAATGAGGAGTACCTAACCTAACGCCATTAAATAATGTGCAAATAAAATGCATTATTGGCAGAGTAAACCTGTCTGACAACAGGGTAGCAAAATGTTCAAAATCTTCGGGGCACAGACTACAAACATTCCAGACACTAGGTCTGGGGGTGGGTGTCTGGATTATTGTATTATTGTAGGTTGTACAGAGGATATCTTAGACACAGCACTGTTTTGAAACAAACATTTCTTTCCTTATTTGTTTATTGGAAAAATGTAAAACATGCCTCTTGTTTTGTGATTTTTTTTAATTTTTTTTTTTTTGTTTCGTTAAATATGTTTTACTATTTTAGGGAAAAGTAAATTATTATTATTATTATTATTATTATTATTATTATTATTATTATTATTATTATTATTTTTAAATTATTTATTATTATATTATTTTACAGAAGTAATAATATAATAAATTAGTTAATAGTAATGTAATTTGCCTTTGGCTCCCAACCAAATCCTTTGGCATGAACATTCTGCAGCCCTGTCTGAGTTTTATGAATCCACCCTACTGTATTGACGTATATGTGACAAAACTTTGACTTAGGTGGGATGACAGGAATATAAACCTGTTTCTGCAAATAAATAAATAATAAATAAATAAAAATAAATAAATAAATAAAACACATCAGCACTGGTTTTAACATGTTTTATAAACACATGATTTTAACATTGAAGCAAACCATGACATAAATGTGCTCAAAGAACATTAACAGCAACTGTGTAAATGAGCAAAACAAATTCCCACTTCAACAGTGTATAACATTACTATAAATGGAATTTTACCCAAAACAAAATTGAAGACTGAAATATCTTTACTACAAGAGTATAGGCCATTCTATTAGTTTAGTTTTCTGAGTTCATGACAAACTCTGATACATTTTGTCATGTACAGCGGTTGGGGAAGATAAAAGTTTGTGACACAGCTACAGTAGACCTTTTCAACATGGTTAAAAGTCTAGAAGATCACATCATAAAGTATATCACACTGGGCGTAGATCGGGTGCGATGAAGTCAGGCTTGACCGGTTCAGCTAGTGTAATCTGGCCTAAATATAAATATATAATAAATGTAGCTAAATGCTCTTGGTAGACATATTAAAAGAATGGTCTATACTATTTCTGGAATGCTTATCCAAACATTACGAACTCAATCAAATAATTATAATAACCTACAGTATGGTGCGGCATCTTACTAACAAAAGTATAAAACCATCGACAGCCACTGTAGAACAGACAGCCAATTACTATAAAAGTTAAGGTATTCAACTTTTCATTAAAAAAAATTTCTAGGTATTTAACTAGGTTAAATACTGTATATAAAGTGAAAAAATAAACCTGAATATTTTAACCCTTAACCTTTTTATTTTTGTGTGTCAGAGGTGGTTTTGATGAAAACACTGATATTATTAAATGACCACAAAAAGACACTGCTTGCTCTTTTTCTGCTATTATATTCTTATCCCCTTTGCAAAATCCACATATAATTGAAACCACGTCTTTTTTCTTCTACCTGACAATAGGATTTTCACCACCATTCAGTAGCCAATACAATACATTCTGCTACTATTAACATTACTGATCATCCTTTATAATAAAAACACTGAAAAATAACACCAACAATGCTTTTTGTAACAGCAAATATAAATCTTGTCACTAAATAATAATACAAGTTGCAATATAATACAAATAATAACAAAGTAAAAAAAATGTTTAACAGCATTACATTAACACTAGTGATTGTATAGGCATTTATATGTTAGTTTTCAGCTGTTCAGGCCACTGAAATGACAAAGGAATAATTGCATTATTATCAACTGTAAATATCAGTAATATAACTGTGTTTCATTCCTTTTGATAATGATAAACATTTCTCTTCAAGTAATTTTTTTTATACTTTTAACATCTTTTTTTCTACCAATTAATTTACTGCCATGTAGGCTAGATATTTTTGTATTGAATAAATATTGACAATTTAACTTATTTTGAAATAACTTTATATTTAGATGTTTTTTTTTTTTTTTTTTTTTTTTAAGACTGAGCCAATAAGGAGGCTATGATTGTTTAATATATGACCTGAACAGTGCTATGTGGTTTACTTATAGTGAAAGAGCAGTGTTTTATTAGGTTAGCTGTTTCAAAGCAAGTAAAAAGAAAATGGATCCAACCAGTCCACTGACCCACAATGTTAATGTAATGGATTTTTCTATGTTATATGAAATGCAATAATTAAAACAAATAAATAACAAATTGTTAGGTTCCACAGGAAAGAATTTACCCCAGAAACGTACTTCTCTTGGCATTTCTTCTTAAAAGAACGGTGACTGATTGGAGATGAATAATCTCTGTCCAACATGACTTCCATTCACCACAGGTAGAGCTGGTGAGAGTGGGAAGCTTGGGTAAGAGCAAGGTCTACATCCATAAGGAAGCAAACTGTTACTTGAAGTAGTACCAGGAGAAAGGCTATTGGGTGATGTAGGGCCACAAAAAGTGCAATCTGAAAATCAAAAAATGGAGAATGTAAAAATTAAGCAATCTACTATACATATCAGAGTTGGGGTCAATTCCAAATGGAATTGGAATTTTTTGGTCAATTCCAATTCAATTCTTGAATTGGAATTGAAACATAGTAGAGCTAAGGAATTGGAATTAAGTTTGAAAGCAACAGAATTTATGAATTTCACTTGAACTCCACTCACTTCCACCCATTTTTGTACAGTTAAATTTCACTGAATTGAAAAAAAAAAAAAAAAAAAAAAACATCATAAGAAAGTTTACAAACGAGAGGAGGCCATTCGGCCCATCTTGCTCGTTTGGTTGTTAGTAGCTTATTGATCCCAGAATCACATCAAGCAGCTTCTTGAAGGATCCCAGAGTGTCAGCTGTAACAACATTACTGGGGAGTTGATTCCAGACCCTCACGATTCTGTGTAAAAAAGTGCCTCCTATTTTCTGTTCTGAATGCCCCTTTGTCTAATCTCCATTTGTGACCCCTGGTCCATGTTTCTTTTTTCAGGTCGAAAAAGTCCCTTGGGTAGACATTGTCATTACCTTTTAGAATTTTGAATGTTTGAATTAGGTCGCCGTGTAGTCTTCTTTGTTCAAGACTGAAAAGATTCAATTCTTTTAGCCTGTCTGCATACTACATGCCTTTTAAACCCAGAATAATTCTGGTCGCTCTTCTTTGCACTTTTTCTAGAACGGCTATATCCTTTTTGTAGTGAGGTGACCAGAACTGAATACAATATTCAAGATGAGGTCTTACTAATGCATTGTAGTTTTTTACTTCCCTTGATTTAAATTCAACACTTTTCACAATGTATCTGAGCATCTTGTTGGCTTTTTTTATAGCTTCCCCACATTGTCTAGATGAAGACATTTCTGAGTCAACAAAAACTCCTAGGTCTTTTTCATAATTCCTTCTTTAATTTCAGTATCTCCCATATGATATTTATAATGCACATTTTTATTTCCTGCGTGCAGTATCTTACTTTTCTCTATTAAATGTCATTTGCCAAGTGTCTGCCCAGTTCTGAATCTTGTCTAGATCATTTTGAATGACCTTCGCTGCTCCAAGTGTTTGCCACTCCTATTTTTGTCGCGTGCAAATTTAACAAGCTTGCTTACTATACCAGAATCTAAGTAAATCAATATCAATATTGATTGTGCTGAACTGGATGAATGTATAATTGATTGGCTAAATATTCATTTTAAGAATGACTTAAAATTTGCAAAGCTTTGTGCGTTTTGATAATGAAAAGTTTAAGAGCTGTATTATTCCTCAAGTTAACACATTTGTATGTCCATAACACAATCACCAGAAACAGTTGTCATAACTGATATGCAGATTTCAGCTTGAGTTGCCAATTAGAAGATGAGCTTCAGATTTATGGATCACTTATAGCCATTTCATGACATGTGAGTCAATTAGTATGACACTATATAAGTATAAACCATAGTCATGGCATTATGCCCCATATCTTTATCATCTGCCAATATGACGACTGCTTGCAAGTACATCTGAGTTAAATCAACTGGTAAAACTTGGGGCATGGTCATGATGCATCACCCAGAATCCTGTGCAGGTAATCAAGGTGTGTGTGTGTGTCAGCACACATGCATGAAATCAAGGGTAATGACCAGCTCTATATAAAGAACAGTTGACAGCCTCTTAGTGAAAGGGAGTAAAAGGAGTTTGGTGCTGTTGGGAGAGATTTGTTTTGTGCTTTTGATTATTTTGATTGCTTTATTATGTATGACCTTCGACTGTTTTGAGAACCCTGTTGGCTGCCCTGACCCTTTTTTGGATGATTACCTGATTCTTGTGTATGAACTCTGCACTGACATAACCACTGATTATTGAACAGCCCCTTAAAAAATACTACATCATAATAAGCATACAGGTACAATGTCTAGACTTCAGTCCTTGATCACTTTGATGAGCCGAGTGCAGTGGGAAATCACTGTGCTACATGTAAGCACTGCAGTATATCTGTCTCTAGTTCAACAAGAGTAGCCTCCAGCTTCAAGACACCTTCAAGTAAGTACATGATGTCATAATTCATAAGTCATGTTTTGTGACAAATTAATTACATTAATAAATAACACTATGTAACACAATTTTTGTTCCTGGGTAGTAAGTGTTATTTCCTAATTGCTTATGCCTCAAAAGTATAGAAAATGGCTATTATTCCCCACAAACTTTGCTTTTGTGACCAGGAGAGTGATATTTCGAAATATCACTATTTCCAATGGGAAAACGGGCAAATGTGTGTCTTTTCGTTCACATAAAATCAGAAAAAAACAACATATGAATCCAAATTAACATGTATTTATACTAAAGTAATACAAAAATGACTACAAAAGATTTAGAAGTGAGTAGTTTTTCAAGATTTACGATTATACTGTAAATACAACCCTGTAAAAAAAACCCTCAAACCATCAAGTGGAAGGCCACAGACACTCACTAAGTGAAGCTGACCGACAGCATTGTTAGTTTCATAGCTAATGATCTCCTGCCCCTGTCTATTGTAGACAGCATAGACTTTCGCAACATCCTCAGCTTGGCTGAACCTGATTAACCATGCCCAGTACGAAACACATCAGCCAGACACTTATTCCTCAGCACACTGCCTGCGTCCAAGATCACCAGGAGTCAAATGCAGCAAGCTCAAGACATCTGCCTAACCATAGATCTGTGGTCGAGCAGGAACATGAGGTGATTTTCTGGGATCACAGGCCACTTTATTCAGGATTATGCACTACAATGTGTCATGTTGGCCTGTCGGCGTTTTAAGGGCAAACACACTGCAGAAAACATCTTCAAAATGAATGACATGCTACAACATAGCAAACAAGATATCTGACATAATAACTGATAATGCTGCCAACAGTATCAGGGAACATTTGCCTAACAAGGTCATCTCTCTGTCACCAAAAGTAGATTCCCCCCACCAAAGAAACGTGTGAAAATGTCTTCATACATGACCACCCACTCCACCAAGCACAGCTGCTTCTGACAAAGTCACTAACTACTTGAGCCAACCATGCCAGTCAAAAGATGCTAACGGTCTAGCATACTGGAAGGAAAACCAGAACAAGTTTCCTTTCTTAGCACAACTTGCCTGCAGTGTCTGTAGAAAGTCTACACTCTCTTGAACTTTTTTTCACATTTTGATGCGTCTCTGCCTCAAAGTTCCATGCATTTAAATGAGGATTTTTTTCTTCACTTATCTACACACCATACTCCACACTGTTAAAGGGAAAAAAGGTTTTATTGAGAAAAAAATTATATATTAAAAACACAAAACTGAAAGATTGGATAAGTCTCCACCCCCTTGAGTTAATACTTGCTGGAATCACCTTTGGCAGCAACTCTGTGAGTCTGTTGGGATAGGTCTTTACCAACTTTGCACATCTAAATTTGGCAATATTTGACCACTGTTCTTTACAAAACTGTTCAAGCTCTGTCAAGTTCCTTGGGGAGTGTTGATGGACAGCAATCTTCAAGTCTTGCCACAAATTTTCCATTGTATTTAGATCGGAGCTCAGACTGGGCCATTCAAGGACATTTACCTTTTTGATCCTTAGCCACTCGTGTAGCTTTGGCTGTGCTTTTGGTCGTTGTCATGCTGAAAGGTGAACTTTCATCCTAGTTTCAGCTTTCTTGCAGAGGGCAGCAGGTTTTTCTCAAGGACATGTCTGCATTTTGCTCCATTTACTTTCCCTTTTATACTGACAAGTGCCCCAGTCCTTGCCGATGAGAAACATCCCCATAACATGATGCTGCCACCACCATGCTTCAAACTAGGGATGGTGTTCTTTGGGTTTGCGCCAAACATAACGCTTTGCATTTAGGCCAAAAAGTTCCATTTTAGTTTCGACAGACCACAAAACTTTTTGCCACATGGCTGCAGAATCTTCCAAGTGTTTTTTTTTGCATACTTCAAATGGGATTCAAGGTGGGCTTTCTTGAGTAATGGCTTCCTTCTTGCCACCCTACCATACAGGCAAAATTGGCAAAGTTGCCATTGGCCTCTTGGTAGCCTCTCTGATCAGTCTCCTTCTTGCTCGGTCATCCAGTTTGGAGGGACGGCCTGATCTAGGCAGGGTCTTGGTGGTGCCATACACCTTCCACTTCTTAAAAATCATCTTGACCGTGCTCCAAGGGATAGTCAAGGCCTTTTATACCCATCCCCTGATCTGTGCCTTTCAACTCTGTCCCGGAGTTCTTTTGAAAGTGCCTTGGTGCTCATGGTTGAGTCTTTGCTTTGAAATGCACTACCCAGAACCTACAGGAACTGCTGAATTTATCCTGAAATCATGTGAATCACTACAATTTAACACAGGTGGAGGCCACTTAACTTGGTGTGTGATTTTGAAGACGATTGTTTACACCTGAGCTAATTTAGGATTGCTATTACAACGGGGGTGGACACTTACCCAACCAAGCTATTTCGGTTCTTATTTTTAATTACTTTTCTAAAAAAAAATTCAATATTTTTTTCACTGGAAGTTGTAAGGTAGGATGTGTAGATAAATGAAGAAAACAAAAACTATTTTAATGCATTTTAATTCCAGGCTATAAGGCAACAAAAGGTGAAAATTTGGAAATGGGGTGTGGACTTTCTATAGGCACTGTATCTCACCATACCTGTCTCTTCAGCACCTGTAGGGAATTTTTTGTGTGGCAGACAAAGTATTCAGGCCAGAACGGTGTAAGCTAAGAGATCTGAAATTTGACGAACTTATGATTATCCGGTGTAACCATGACAATGTTCATGTTTGAATACAAATGCTGAATGAAAAAATAAGATTCATAAGATAAACTGTTATGTTGATGCTGTATTTTGTATGGTAATGTGATGATTTGACTTTTTTTTAAGTATCACATGGACAGTGTTGTACATCTGTAGAGAACATTGTCTTTTTTCCTCATATTACTTGGATATACACATGTACATTATAATGTATACAATAACCTGCATTACTAACATAAAAAAAATCAAAACAAAAAATCTGTATTTCTTTGTTATACAATATACTTTATTATGAACAGTTGTAATAAAATAATAAAGACATACATATTAAATGAATGTGAGTTATTATGCTTAACTACACAATTATAGTATTATTTCATGGACTGGAATTGGAATTTAATTGAAATTAATTAAATGGAATTGGAATTGGAATTTGAACTGAGTATTCATGGGTGGAATTGGAATTGACCAGATTGAATTGAGGTTGAATTGGAATTGGAATTGAAAAACAGAATTGACCCCAACTGATACATTTAAAGTACTAAAACACTCAACTGAATGGCTAGTAGTAAAGAATAGTTAAAATATGATAAAGCTCAGCATGCTTAGGAATCAGAGTACTAAAACATGGTAAAAACCATGGTTAACAAGGATAGCATAGGCACAATATATTGTAAACATGAGGAAAAAACTGCAAAATTTAAAAATACATAGGATCCAAATATTACTTATGGATCATACTGCTGTGCATGTAAAGTTCTTTATGTTAATAACTTCAACCACCACAGCGAGTTGGAAAAGTACAACTTTCCTCAGCATTAATGTGTAGTGTGTAATACTGGATTTAGGGCTTTTGATTGGTCTTAGCGAACAAGGATGCAAAAGCATTCGCGGTAATAAAGCACAAGAAAAATTCCAAGTGAAATCTCGCAGGACCAAAACAAGCCCTTTTCGGCCTTCAAAAGCAGCTATCGCTTGGTGACTACAAGTTGGTTGAGAAGGGGGAGTGGCTTGCTATCGCCCGACCAAATCTACTCAATTCCAGCTATAAATCACATTGCAAGACTTTCGCAGGACTAGATTTTATAGTCAACTTCAAAGTTCTGGAAACTATTGCGTATTAAACAAATAGTAAAAAAAATAACACTAAACATCCTGATATTTTCAAAAAAAAAAAAAAAAAAAAAAACAGCACATGCCTAAAGATGCTCCAGTGACCTCGTATATTGAACATTTGCACACAACACTGAATAATTAAAAAATAATAATTTACAGTATCAAATATTATTATATGTATTATGCCTATTACTGCACCCTTAAACAAAACACACACAAGACTGTTTTGTTCTTTACTACTTTTTTTGTACCAGTTCGAGTTAAATGTTTAATAAAACAATATGTATTATTTCTTTAATGCGTACAAACAATAAACTCTTTTCTACTCACGGATAGTTTTGCGTGGAGCAATGTCTTTCAGTGATGGTAAGGCATTTCAGATATATGTTCTTTTATTTCTTGTCTTTGTGGTGTCCACGACAAACTTTATTTTTAAGTCCACGGGCATGTAGGCTAGTAGTACTGCTCACTCACTCGTAAGCTGTGACGTCACCTACTTTCGTTCTAATTTTTCATTTCTTAAAGGCACAGTGCTCCATTACAATGAACCACATCAAACTCGAGTAAAGCAAATGTAACCAAACTGGAATGCTAATAAAGAATGTACAGGGCTCGCAAAATTTTGGTAATTGTACTTGCCCTTTGTCCATAGTCCATTGTCCACATTTGGTTGTCCAAAAAATGTCAAGTTGCCCATAATTGACCTATGGAGTGTGATTTGTACAAAATACACTGTACTCAATATAGGTACAGTATATCAGGGTTCTCACACTTTTTCAACATCTAAATTCCAGACTTTTTCCAGATTTCTATTTGTTTTTCCCAGACTTGTGTTTTAGTTAGTTTCTACTAGTTTTGTGATAGTTATCCACATAGGCGGGCAGCCGCAGAGCATTATACCTTTTTAAACCAGAGCACAGTTGCTCCTGGTTTACTAAAAGTATTTGTCAGATTCTGGAGGTGCATATCTAGCAAGAGACAATGCAGGTATGCAAAAGAGAAGATACAATCTAAGAAATGTCCAACATTTAAGAACTACGTTGTATTATTTACAAAAAGAAAATAAAAAAGTTTTATACTGCAAGTATAGTACCAAAACAGGATAGTATAATGGTACTAATAGCATACTAAAACCAGACAATTTTGGCACAAGTATACTTGTAGTATATTACTTTTTTGTGAGGGATGATATTGGATTCTGATCCAAACTTCTTTATACTCTCTGTTAAATGCTGAACACTATGGGAGGTGAAAAACAAAAATGAAATAGCAAATGTGTGCACATTATATATAAAAAATGTGCAAGTGTCATGTCAAATACTAAATACAGTACACCCTCCCTATAAACCCAAAGCCCTTTGTTCGCTATAGTAAAAGGACAAACCAAAATGAACAACATAAGCTGCTGGAGTAAGTTATGGAAGTCACCTTGGATAAAGGCATTAGCTAAATTATTCACATTAGTACTGTTATGCTTTGATTTTCTTTATTTTTACAGTATTTGTCAATACTACCACTAATAATAATAATAATAATAATAATAATAATAATAATAATAATAATAATGAGATTGTGAATAAAAACAGAATTACAAGTACAGTACCTATTTGTGGCATGCTGCATCCAGTATTCTGGCTATATCGTATTCGTTAAAGAACACAGTACAACGACCCCCCCCCCCCCCAAAAAAAAAGCGTATCAACAAAGTTTCACTTTTGTTTCAAATGTAAATGTTAATTGAAATCTTAGTTCCTTATTTAAAAATAAAATAAAACAAAATTCTAATGTTGCCTCGCTGTTTAAATAGAGCTGTACAAGCCAACATCAGCAGCAGTTTGATTTTTATCTTTTTTTAAAATCAGTATTTAATCGTATAACGAAGACCATATAGCGAGGATGTAAATAGTATATCTACACTCGGCTGATGGTTTGGACCCTAGACTGTTGCTGCACTCGGTTCAATAAGTTACAAGCAAGTACCATACATTTAAAATAAAATTACTGGTACATTTTATTAATCACATTAAAGAAAAGAAAAAAAGAGATGTCAACATGCTACGTGCTAAATCTGAGTCAGAGATAATAACTATTGTATTTGATAATAATTATCGCTTGTAATTCCAGTCTGTAACTTTAACAAATCATAGCCTTCAATATAAAAAATATTTTGGCTGTCGTAGTGTTCGTTTTACACTTTGCTTCACTGAGCAGACATTCACGTGACATATACCAGTACGCTGACTAGATAGGATTGCTTGAGTTGTCAGGGGTGTTACACAGGGCAATCCTCGTGGGACTTGGTCACAAGCAATGTGTACGTGTACGTCACTCCAGAAATCACTCAAGCATTATCAATGAAAAACATAGATCCCTCTAAATGTGTTTCACCGGGATGATCTGTGAGCGGAATCTCGATTGAGAAACTGATGTTTAATTAAAGCACAGAGAGTTATCTTGTTATAGAGTAAAAAAAAAACAGATCGCCCATCGGGCAAGCAGCCAAAAAAAAAGACGTTGATCGACAGATTTTTTTGGTTGTCCCGGAACTTCGGGGTAGCGATTTTGCGAGCCCCCATATATGAATCATTTAATCACAAAAAGGCAATAGGCCAACTTTCCCCAGCAACCAGAGCATCCATTTGCTGAGGAACGGCATGATCCCGGTGACGAGGCAGCAGGAGGTGATAGATCTGAGGATGAGGAGGATGTGGGAACCTATTCCCAGGGCCAAAGAAAACGCCAGCAAAATTTTATTTTATGTAAATATGTTATGCACAAACTGTGCCAGAATAATTATTACATGATACAGTATATTCTCAAATTCCAACATGTCCTAAGCATTACACTGAACTTTGAAATAGGCTGTCAAAAAAAAAAAAAATAGGTGTTTAAATATTAGGTATTTATAAAAAAAAAAAAAAAAAAAAAAAACAACAAAACACTACAAATGTATATCAAAAGAACATTTATTAAACTATAACATTTTTTTTATACATATTTGGAGGGATGCTCCTGTCTTTCCAGGATGGGGGCCAGTTCGTCTTCTGGAGGTGGACCCCTGCATCTGGAAGTGGAGGCAGTGGAGGCGGCTGTGGATGGCACTCTGGGCTCTAGTTGGTGCTCGTGGTTGCCCTCATTGCTGATGGTGTCTGAGTCCAGTGTCAGGCTCCTCGGTCTGTGGCAGAGTGCTGGAACTTTCCTCCAGAGGTGGCTCTGGCCCTATGTGACAGACCAGACAGTTTAATGTTAATCTTCTGTGAGTGCAGCTACATTTCAATTGAAAGAAGACTTTGTTTTTGGTTTTGACAGATAAATAAATAAATATATATATATATATATATATATATATATATATATATATATATATATATATATATATATATATATATATATACACACACACACACACACACACACACACAGTGCCTTGCAAAAGTATTCAGACCCCTGACCAATTCTCTCATATTACCGAATTACAAATGGTACATTGAAATTTTGTTCTGTTTGATATTTTATTTTTAAA
Organism: Polyodon spathula; assembly: GCF_017654505.1. Classification (NCBI taxonomy): domain Eukaryota; kingdom Metazoa; phylum Chordata; class Actinopteri; order Acipenseriformes; family Polyodontidae; genus Polyodon; species Polyodon spathula. Next base: position 30,157,769 of record NC_054535.1, on the reverse strand, counting down.
CACTGAAACTCAGAATCAATTATTGTAAGGTGACATTGGTTTTATGTTGGGAAATATTTTTAAGAAAAACAAAAAAACTGCTGTATTTCACAGCTTGTACAGTGTGTGTACAGAAAGCATGCATGCTTCACTCAGCATACTCGTGAATAGTTACTCCCCAGAACATAGGTTGTATGTATGCATGTGTATAATGAAATCAGATCCTCATGTTGTGTGCACCACCCTATATGCTATATGTTTGTATAATTAAATAGTTTCAGTGATTTTCTGGAAATGCTGCCATTTACTTGAAGGGGTGGGGTCAATTGCAGTTTAATTTTTTTTATTCAAACTCCTACTTATAAGTAAACTAACCCTGTGCTATATTGGAATTGTAACTGTGTGGAATAGGCTGTATTAGAATTGGATTTGCTTATAAAACCGAACTGGAAATGGAAAATAGGAATGGGCCCCAAACCTAATTGCTTGTACTGTTACAACTGGTGTACTACATATTCATTGTCAACTGTTGTATGTAAGGTGCCTTGTTGGATAAATGCTTTAACCACACCACTGCTACTACTAACATCAACTACATATGAACAAACGTCATATTGTAGGTTATGCTAGCTTTACAATGTCGCCACTTGATTCTGATTGCAGAAAAATATGTATTCATGTGTTGGTTTTGTTCTCATTAGCGTCTTGTACACGTAGATATAACCTATACAATAAACATCTACAAAACAACCTGTGCAATTGAGCAAAACATAAACAATCTTGTAAACAACTTTTGAATACAAACTCATTAACAAACAAAACTCCAGGAAACAACTGCATAGGGAATACACACAAACAAACCACACAAAAAAACAACTGTAGAAAAACACACACAACGTTAAATGCCTGTAAGAAAAATACTACTAATATTATATACATATACACACACACACACCAGGGTTTTGCGCGTATATTCATTATTTTACAATCACTCTTACCTTTGTTTGTTTTCCGTAGTGTTCATCCTGTTTCCCCCTCTTTTGGAAGGTCTGGACCGTAAGCTGTGATTGGTCGACAGCTGCTGTTCTGTGCCTTCCTACTTTTGCTTCTGAAAAAGCGATATCTGTCTTCGCCCCTTACGCACACGGATTGGAAATGGCTAGTTTTGGTTTTGGGATCAAGAAAATGCAATATGTAAACTAGCAATATTATCGCATAAACACTCTTTCGCAAGAGCGACTGGGGTTTGATTTGGTCCGGCCCTTAATCTTTATATTGCATATTTTCAACAATCATATATTCACTGTTGTATTGTTCTTCTTGTGGAACCTTAATAGTTTAGAAAATAGTTTGCATTACAACAATAATAATAATGCTCTTTCCACCCAGTATTGCATTAACACAAAAAAGTCATTACTATTTGATTTATTCAACTGGATTTTTACTCCAGCCTATTTACAGGCTGATCGATATTTCCTTTTACTTATTTTGAGTAAAATTATTTTAACAAAGAAAATAATAGGTGTTAAATCTGTGGATCTGTAGTAAAAATCAACTCATTAGTACTGTGTTATTTTATACATGTATTGGAAAAACTTAATGTATTACTTAACGTATTAAAAGGTTCACTTTTGTTATGTTGTTTAAAACCATAGTGTTTAAGCAAAGAACAGCCAAACACGATGCAGCTTCTCTACCAGTTTTTTTTTTCCTGAACCACCAATGCTTTCCACACAACCACATTTACAAAAAAAAAAACATTAAGAACTCTAAATAATATAATCTAACATGTAAATCATACACTTTTCACAAAGTACTCACCTAAATTCCACAGTGCATTCTGTGCAGCCAACTCTTTGGCATCTTCCAGAATGGTACAGAGTTTATCTGGCATAAAACTGCTGCGAGTGGCAGTGATAACAATCCTATAGATCAACAGGAGTTTCCCATCTTGACTCGTTGTGGAGAACAGATAATACTCTGGTGGTGCCCAATTGTTTTTGCTGCAGTAGTAATCTAGACGTGTTACTGCTGAGCAGAAATGACCCAATTTTAAGGAATACATGCTTATTGCAACCAGGTTGATCCCTGGGAAAAATGGGTAAACGTATCTCTCTACTTCAGGGGTACTGGGGTTGTGATGACTGTTCAGTCTGGCTGGCAGGCTCAGTGGTCGTGTGGGAGTGGTGGGGTTCCCATCGTCTTTGTTTTGGAACAGAAAGCCTTCAGGGTTTTGGCTTACCTGACCTTTCTGATTGTATCTCCTGCTGCTCTCCTTATTGACTGGCTTGGCCAACGTCACCTCAATGTTCGAACCATCAATGCTCTTCCCATTCATGAAGTGCATTGCGCTGATGGCGTCATCTCGACTGTAGAAGTGCACAAATGCGTAATCTGTCAGTTTTTTCACACGCTCCACCGCACCAGTCTTTAATTTGCTGAATTCATTCCGTATCGTCTCTTCTGCAGTAGAAATCATCAGGTTACGCACGTAAAGCACTTTCACCCGCTGCATAGTTTCTTCATCCACGTCCTTTTCTGGTTCTGCCCAATCTACTTGAATAGTGTGTCCCCACAGCTGAAAGGTGCCTGAATACAAAAAAAATAAACACTTTCACTTCACTGAGCAACAGTGCGTTCATGAAGCTTTGTAAATTCAGTCATAAATTTAAAAGTGCTGACAGTGGCTAAGTTTACACCAAAAATAAAGATAGCACGCTGTGATAGCAGCACTATTATTCCTGAAAAAAACCCACTGGACTGTCCTTTTTTTATTTTGACATGGGTTTACAACAAACTTCTAATTGCAGAACCAGTACAAACAGATTAACCTGCTTCTGGATACATTTCTGTCTCATTAAGATGACAACTTAATTTGGTCCTTGAATTTGATGCATTTTGACCCATGGAACAATGTTAACTGTGCCAAAATGGCATTGGCCTACCCCCTCTAAGTGCTCCATGCTTGGAACATGCATTTCCACAATGTTTTATTCTTGGTGCCAAGTCATTGTAAACACAGCTAGTGCCAATGAACATCTATGTTACGTATACATTCACTGTGAAACTATTTGGCTTGGAAGCATTTAAAATTGTCTCTCATGACCTGGAAAAAAAAATAAAATAAAAAAAAAAGCTATTCTTACTTGAATTCAATAACATGGCGTAACAACTCAATTCACAACTAAAAAACAAATGCAGTATTATGGGACAGAATCTAAAAAAGCAACATAATATTTTAAACAAGAACAAAACCGAAGTCCTATTTTAAGTGACTCTGCAGCAGCATTTGCGATGCATAGTTCACCCCCAAGTCTCTGTAAGTTGCTGTGGTAGGGCGAAAGCCTTAAATGTAAATTGTATATTTGTGTGCGTTGGGAATATAGGGTTGGTAGCGAGGTGGTTAAAATTTGCCATACATCAATGTGAGAATGTGGTTGGAGCCTTAATTGAATGATTAATGGTTAATAAGTGTGAAAAAAAATAGTGGTACTTGCTTTCTTACTAAAACAGAGTGCTGTCATTTGTTAAAGGCAAGCATGTAGCATCCCCCTGCAGTTGACTTGCCAATACATTGGGACTGCACGTTCCAGCCACTGAATTGGTTGGAAGTTAAGGCAAAGTTTTGCCAAATTATACAGATGTGGAAATCGATTAGAAACTAACCAAAAACTCAGTTACCCAAGGACATCTGGCATACTTTAATAAAGGCAATGTATGCAGCATGTTCGTTGTCATGTTATTTATTCCATCCAATAATTAATTTTATTAGTATCGAGTCAAAACAAAGAAAACATGGCTATTCGGGTCTAAAAACTTCAACTGCGAAAAAGTAAGCAACAGGTTGAAGCGAGGTGGCTGTGCTCGATCGTGTAGTACTGATTTAACTTGCAGACAGAAATAGTTTTTGTCTGGGCTGACTTTCCAGTTTGGTTTCTGAAAGCTGTTTATTTTAAGTTCTGTTCACCAGCCTCTGTAGTAGCCTTTTGTTTAATGTGTGATTCTGAAGCTAAATAACGATCGATCGTATTTTCTCCAGACACATTAAGATATGCAAAACAATTACCTCATTCTGCATGTAATTTCTTTGGGAAATATCTTGAAACTATCATCAGCCGAAAAATACTTTGCTTTTTTTTGTCATCCATTTGTAATATTTTACCTCCAATGCTGAAAACTAGCAACCTAAATCCAGCACCAACTTTGTCCCACCTAATATTACAGACACTAACATTGTCTGTAATATTTTTATTTATGTATTTTTTTCCATACAAGCAATGCTACTTCTCCAAAAGAATACTTTACCTATTCAATTATTTGATTTAAGGAATAAGCAAAACTGGATTTCTGTATCTGCAACCATTACCGTAAAGTGTTACATAAAAATATTTTCTTTTCTGCACTTCTGTTTCAAACACTTCAGTCATATCTATCAATACCATATAATTAGGGGCATAACAATGCACTAATGTCACAATACGATACATAACATTGCATGATGCACAAAATCAAATGATAATTTACTGAGGAACTATTTTGTTAAAATGACTAATATTACATGAGTTAGGGAATGTATGTATTCAGACCAACTATAAAACACACTCATTCTTCATTCAAGAACCAATAGCTACAATGAGCTATGTTCTGCTTTTGGTCTTGTATTTCAATACAAATGATACATACTTGTTACAATAAAATATATAATGTAAAAAAAATCATGATTCATCGACACACAATGAATCATTACCCCCCTACATATAATCAATGCAAACACTTCAGAATAAAGCACCTGGGATAAGCTTCCTCCTAGCCATGGCTGCTGCTTTATGAGACTCATATTCCACAAATGCAAACCCACGGTTCTTGGTTTTGTCTGTGGTACTCGGGTAGACAATGACATCCACAACACCTTCTGTAACTTTCTTCATCTCCTCAAGGATTTCTTCTTTCTTCTTCTCCTTCGGGATCGAACCAATGAACAGTCTGCAGTTATCCAGGCTGACGCACACACCTACGAACTTCCCTGGGCGAATCTCAAAGTTGTCCAGCATATGAATGGCTTGCTGTGCAGCCTCCTTAGTGGTATACATGACGAACGCGTAACCACGATTCTCCCCGCTGAACTCCATCATTAACCTGAACTCGTAAATCCTTCCTACTCTCTCAAACACTGGAACCAGTTCATCTTCGTACATGTCACGAGGGATCTTACCAACAAATACCTCACAACCACGAGGCGGAGGTGAGCCCTCCCAGCCTGAAATAAAGAAAAAAAAAAACAGCAATAAAACCAGTAGTGGGTGAGACATTCTGTTTATGTGTAAGACTCATAAAACAAGTTTTTCGTTATTACATTAAAACACAAGTGTGTGACTTTATATTAAATGTACACTTAATATAAAATGTGGGTTTTACTCTTAATGTAATAGAGGTTAAATATGCAATGTCATTTGTATTTCAAAACAGCTGGAGTCTATGACCCTCACGTACTGTGAAAAAAGATTGACATTATGGGATATGTGCAAAGTGATTTGTGGGTGCAAATCATAATGCTGCCGTAAATTGTGTTTAGCTGCCGTAAAGTCTGAATTTACAAGCCGGTAAAAATGCGGCGTATTTGCCATCATTAATTAATCCATTACAATTATATTGAAATGCATTCAAATGAAGAAAAGAGCATGGAATTAGGTAGGATCTGGATACTAAGTGGGCACAAACATTATGTGATGTAAGGATTTTATCTTGCACTTAGGCAATTGCTGACCCTCCAAAAACTGTACACCTCTTATACAAGGTGCAAACCTTGTAGAAGTGAGTTAACTAAGAGCTGTATAAAAGCACACACCTGCAGAGACCTGTCATTTGCTACAGGGTGGCTGCTGTGGTTCACTTGGCTCTTGTTGAGAGGCAGGAACACGTTTGGAGAAGGGCAAGACGAAAAAGAACCTGCATATTCAATCCCAGGGTTACTTTGTGCGGGATGCCGGAGGATGCAGTACTAAACGTTATCGTCTCACTCTGCAGGTCATCCTAGACCTAATAGCTGAATTCTGGGATAAGCCAGACCCCAGCGTCAATCTAGGGACCGATGTCCCTGAACATGTGAAAGTGCTGTGTTATCTGCTCTACTTAGCCACTGGTTCCTTTCAGACCACAGTTGGAATTTCTAGTGTGCTAGGCACATTTCTGGATGTCATGCTAAAAAAGGCAGGCCAATACATATAATTTATTAAGGATACTAGCATAACTGATGTTGGCTAAGGCTTTTCCAAACAACTCAGTTTCATGCTAAGTGACCTCAGCCATAAGGACTATCAGCTCATCAGAAAACTTTTCTTTTCTTTTCCATGCACCAAGAGGACTTTGCTGCCCTTTTGTATTTTCATGCTCCACAAATGTAAAACAGTGCCTACTGCTCTCTGTACTCCTAACTTTGCAAGTGCGGCCGCTAAATAGACTGATGCGCTCATTGAGACCCTCATTATCATAATTGCGGATTATTATTTGTGCGTGTTAAGTAATTTGCATTACTCTTAAGCTTACATAGGGTGCAGTGCAAAATAATTGCCTGGCCACAATGCAATTTAAATTTTGCATCCGCAATTATTTACACTGCGCCTATACTTACATCTACCCCTATGTTTGCTAATAAAAGAAAGTTACATTTACATCTCAATCCCAGCCACAAGATGGTGGTGTTTCCACAGCTTCAGCAATATTTTACTGACAGGTATAGCAACTTGTAATGCTGGCAATAAGCTTAATGGTATGAGCTGGTTTTCCACACTTTTCAACCATTTTCAGTTGACCAGTAGTTAGTGATGTTTTTTTCACTGCCCTCTTCAACTTGACCCTGCAGTGTTTGACTGGATTTAAAACTGAAGATAATCTAAAACTAATGGGCTTTGGATAAAACCAATCTAACCTGCATCTACTGCAATTAAGTGAGAGTGGCAGTGTATCAAGTTAAAAAGGGTGGTAAAAAAGAAGACAGTCGAAGTACTAAACCACTAAAATTGTTGAGATGTGGCAAAATATACAGCTATGGCCAAAAGTTTTCCATCACCTAGAATTTTATGATAGAAATACCATTTTTTTTTAAAAAGTACATAATTTAGTCTTTTATTTAACATCATGTGCTATTAGCTGTTTGCCTTGCTGACGAGAAGTGTTGGGATGTCACAGAGCTTCTTAATGTTGAATTGTGACAAAACTGAGGTCATGCTTGTATGCCCACAGCATCAATAAAGAACATCAATTTATTTAAGTTAGACCTCAACAGTCTCTCACTGGAACTAAAACTAGAAATGAGAAATTTGGAAGTCATCTTTAATCCTGATCTATCATTGGAGAATCACATTAGGAAAATTACAAAAGTACAGTATCATTATCATTTGAGAAATATAGCTAAGCTTACACCTAATATTTCCATACATGATGCTGAGAGGCTAATGCATGCCTTTGTTTCATCAATAACTGACTATTAAAATGCACTTTTCTCTGGTATCTGAAAACGGGTGGTTTCTTGCTTGCAGCTTTTTTAGAATACAGCCACTAGAATTCTGACTACAACCAGGAAACGTGAATACATTACCCCATGTTTTGGACTATTTGCACTGGCTCCCTGTGGACTATAGAATTGATTTTGATTAGCACCCTGTTATTTGCAAGAGTTACTGACCCTGTATCTTCCGAATTATACTCTGAGATCAGGGCTACTGGTTATTCCTAGGGTTAACAAAATCACCATGGGAGGTAGAGCTTTTTCTTGTAAAGCTCCTAAATTGTGGAATGCTCTGTCTGCATCTGCCAGGGAAGCTGGGACCATTACAGTTTTTAAGTCTTGACTGAAAACATACTTTTATAAAATGGTTTTCTTGTCTTAGTGAGTTTTATATTACTGCATTATTAGGCTTCTAAGCAAGGATTGGGAAGCCTATTGTTAATGTTAGTTTTTTTTTTTTTTTTTTTCCCCCAGAACTTTAAACTGCTGCTGCTTCGAAGCTGTGTGATTGATCAGATTCTGACTTGGCAGGTAGCAAGCTGGATGCACTGGCTGTCAGATGTTGAAAAAACGGTGCTGCTGTGCCCCTGCAAATGCTGCCGTGACGCATTTTTCGATAAAACCTTTCGAAATCTTCTTCTTGGAAACTGGTGAAGCAATTGATCTGACACTTGGCATATATCATCAGCATCCAAACCCACATCAAGTTTGCGAAGCAGAAGTTGTTGTGATAAATTTTGATGTCAAAATGGCTGCCACAAATCTTATCGAAACATGCCCCTAACAACAAACTGCTGCTGTTTGAAAACCGTTTGTCCAACAAACTCCAAACTTACTAGTTATCATCCCAGTAACAGTAACAATGGGATACAAATATGTAAAAATGGGGATGTTTTATAAAACAAGATGGCTGCCCGTTATACATTTACATTTGAAATTTAAACCTGTGTCAGTTGACAAACAATGTACTTGACTAACTCCAAACTTCACAAGCATCATCCTTGACACTGTAGCAATACAACTGACTTTTAAGAAATTGGCGTTAAAAACGAAAAAGCCATATGACGCATTTCTTCTTAAAACCTCACAAATTCTTCTTCTTTGATAATAAATGCACTGACATTTTATTTTTCAAAATGAAGAACAAGGCACAACTTCTATAAATTAGAACACTTCTGATTACAAAAAAACAAGAAATACAAAGAACTTTACAAAGAAGAGTTTTTAACTGAAAAGCCTGTACGTACACCCACATCAGATGTTAAGTAGATTTAATCGATTTAAAACAAAACAAAAAAACGCCTGCCTTAATTTTTAAATCAAGAAAACGTAAACACGACAGGCCTACTTTTGATTTGGCTTGTCCAACGCAACCGTAAAGGCCTAAAGTGTGTATCCTTGCAACACGCTAATATACCTTACTAGCACTAAAAGAAGAGCACTGTCACACACTCCAGGTTTTAATGCAAACCAGCAACAGGAGACTTCAAACCAGGTTCTAATTTGATGCATTAATTCACCAATATGTAATCGAAGCTCTGGAAATTTAAGGATCGATTCATCGATTAATTGTTGCACCCCTAATATTTACCTATGTCTGCATGTGTGTATATTTAGTGCTTGGAGAAATCCGAGTTCCCATCCTTGTTTAAGAATAATTTTCCGTGACTTTTCCATGACATTGCAGCTGTTGTCCATGACACATTATAGCCATCCCTCTTTTAAACAGAGGATTATAAATAATATGATGTGCGTCATACTGAATGTTCTAGTCAATACACACATGGCTGTACAGCGAGCTTACCAAGTTGTATTTCAACAGCGATGAAGATACCGAGGCTCAGAATGAATGATAAGAACGCTGAATTTAACCTATTTTAAGACAATGTGTAGTTTTTTTTTTTTGCGATGTTATTCATTTTAAAACCAGTTGTGAAGCCTTTTTGAGCGTGCTGAAAGTAAGTAAAATACAATCTTGTTTTCTGATATTAGCAGGGTTTCCTTTTAGTGTATTTGTACAGGTTTTTCTTTTTTTATATTAACAGTATTTCTTGCATTGAATCTTGCTATGAATATTCATATTTTGCTCTTTTTCCAGCATTCTTATTTATCAATGTACATATTATAAAAACAGATTTGGCACTTTTGCTTTGACTTTGTGATAAAACTTAATTGTATTGATTTTACTGTTCATCTTTAAACAGTCTGAAGCAATTTTTAGTGTGTCATGGGCTAACAGTATGAACTTATTGTTTGTATTAACACAGTATTTCATGCGGTTGTTTTGCAATGAAGATTCGCTGCTGGTTAATTTTTCATCGATTGTCCATACTTACCAATGTACACGTTTTGAGGGTAAACAATAAATATAATATTAATATAAAGTTAATAGAGCTGATACTTATTGTTTTTATTAATTTTAAAACCATGTTTGTTTTAGTTTTTTATTATTGTGCAGCAAACCTAACTTAATACATGCTTGTGTTCTGATATTTACAGGGCTGTCTAGTGGATTTTACTGTTTTTATTATTATTACAATACAAACTGTTATTACCCACATACACAACCTTTAATTAAGTTTTGGAATGTTGTAATTTACTTATGTCGTTTCTATAAGGTTGTGTGCAGGGAGTATGTGCAGATGTTAATGATCTTACATAATAAACACTGAGTCTCAAACAGTCGCCCAGGCTATTAGCAAATATTGCAAATAAACGCTGGGGCGTTTATTTAAAGTCTTACAGTGTGTGTATACATATATAGTGAACCGAAATGCAACTCTCGAATTCATTGCCCCTTTAAAAACCACTGATCCGACAAAGGAACTTGCAGTTTTAGCGGGGTTGTGCACTTTTGTTTACAAAAAACAAAACAAAAACAAAATAAACACCTAGCTCTTTTCGAGCACTGACTAACATTTAGGATCACCCAGACTATATACCGGATAGCTAGGCTGTTTACCGGTTAAATGGTATGATTGTGGTAGATGTTTTACAAATGTATTGTGGTTTGATTTTTATATGTACTTACTGTACAATGCTTTTAGATACTTGTGTATAAAAAGAGCTATAAAAATACAAATAAATAAAAAATCTACCGGAAGCCATTACAGTACTACAGTATTTCAGGTTAGATTTTGAAATGTCAAATTTTTCAATTTTTGTCAGTTCTTGTAAAGTAAATGGAAAACTACAACGCAGTATGTAATTCAATATGTTAGCGTAACATATTACTCAGCAGGTTTCATTTGACTTTAAGATGGCAAAATCTGATAATTCTATAGGGTGATGTAAAACACTTGGTCATAACTGTATGGCCCAGACTTGTGGAAAATTAAATTAGGCTATTAAATACAAAGGAGATCTTGCAAATTCAAGATAATAACTGAATGGATGTCAGAACTCTTATTTACTAAATATATTAGTTATTTTTTTCAATTGTCATTAGCTATGTTTCAGTTAAAATAAATGTTTTTGAAATGTTTATACCAGCTCCACCAAATAAACCAACAGACAATCCATTATAATTAGCCATAATCCTTTTCACCATGTTGGCCATTTTTGTTTTGCTAGAAATAGTTTTTTTTTTTCTGATTATGCACACAAGCTTTGCTGCATTTTTCGATACGCATAACTGCTAATTCACATTGACATTTTAATGAAGTCATAGCCAAAGACTTTGAAAGTATTTAATGTTTTTAGTGTTTCACTTTTAACAGTACACCTAGAGAGCTATAGATCACTGAGTAAACTTTAATACTGCAAAATGTTTAGGACAAAGCAAACTAAGGTTTAGGATAAAGCAAACTAAGTCCATAGTATGCCTTTAAACAGTATTAGTTTCCTTTATACCAGCTTAAAAGTGCTAAATACGATTCGCGTCCACACTACAAAGCATTTAATACTGGACTCAAGACCAACTCAGGCGGTAGTTTCGAGTCCGTTTCTAAATTAGATTGCACTAGGTAGTGCGGTTTCTCAGAAGTGTGGACACTGTAATACCAAACTACATTTTTTGTGTATCCTCCAATATCCCAAAATGCTTTGTGGTTTGGCGAAATACTCTGAGCAGTCATCTGAAGGGCTTGCTATCAGTGTACACTCTGCAGTAGGTATTAATTGTTATGCTTAGGACACCTGTTAAACTAGTGGAGAAAATAACAAAAACTCAACGTTAAATTAGGCAACTGCCTTCAGCTCTCTTTGAAATAAAATTAAAGGGACCAGAAGTAGGCTCATGCAAGATATGAAGGTAAAAGCAAAGATTGTTTTGTAATTAACAGCTTTTTCTGAGATTAATTATGAAACAGAATCAGCTCAATTTGTTTAAAGGGACGTCACCTGATTAAAAATAAAACCCAAAAACTTTAAGTCCTACTTGTGTGTGTGTGTTCGCATTTACTTTTTCCAAAATACTTGTTTTATTTATTTTTTGCAATACGGACCTCTATTTATATGGGGCTTAACACATCAGTGTTCTTACCAGGAATTTTTCACAGCGTGCTGTTGGGAGGAGCGGGGGTGGGGCAGGGGCAGCAGTGAGGGTGGGGCCATGAGGTGAAAGAAACGGAGATCCTCGAAACCCCCTGCAGGCGAGCCAGGACAAGTCATGCACATGCTTACTCTTTGTGGAAGTAGTTGTCAGGATAATATTCTATATCTATGGTTGTAAACTGATAGATGCAGAGTCTGCGTCATAGGTTGACGTACTCCCTACCATGTACGCCATTCCGCTGAGGGGAAACTAGATTTTTGCCATAGTGTTATCGTTTCTGTCAAACTGAGAAACCTGTTTTTACCTTTCAAAACATTAAAATAGCCTACGATTATGTGGATATAATTAGTGTTGTTTTTATTCTTTCAAGAATAGCGTAAATATTAGGTTTTCTAAACATTTTTTTAAATTCACAACTTTTTTTTTAAATTGTAGCCTACTGCATAGTAGTAGTTTCTGCATGTGAGTTGTACTTTATTATTTGTTGTTAAAATAACATAGGTTACGTATTGATAAGAAAACTATACTAATAAGGATCATCTCACATTTTAAATATTCGAATAAACTTTACTGTGATCATGTGATTGTGGAGTTTTGCGTTTGTTGTCATTGTTCCAATGTATATGGTTGTTACACCATTCAAAGACGTAACTTACATTTGACCACACATGTGCTAATAAGTGGAAAACCTCTCTGTCACTGTTGTTCCATAATAAAGGAATATACAACTTAAATGTTTTTTCCCACTTATTGCAAGTAAAACTGGACATGTACTGTGTCCCACATGTTATGTTTTAAAACCCTCATAAATCTATCTATGGGAAACTGAAGTCATGCTAAAGGATTATTGTAAAACTTGTAAGTTTAGATTTTTTTCTAAAGACCTTAAAATAAAAGTCTGAATATCTCAAAACTGTTTGGAATACACGTTACTGTTCTTCATCTGAACGATTTATTTATTTAACCCAGATTGTTATGCTACGTTCCCGCTAGCCGCTTGCCATGTCACCACAAGTGAAACATTTTCCCTTGTGGCTCAACTATTTTTCCCGAAGTTCGCCACGGTGGCGAAGGCTTTGAAAAATGTACTTGTGTAAGACTGCCAGCACATTCAACGTGTGCTGACAGATGAGTCAATACAAACGGTTTAGTCTGAATTCATTTTGCCAAATGAAAGCCATTTGGCTTGATCACGTAACAACATATGCATGTCACAGAGGCGCTAATAGAAACAATCAGCGGACGGCGCTGCTTGTAAAAAACAAACAAACAAAAAAACCCACATGGCATCCAAACGGGGAAGAAAAAATAAATAAAACAAATTTTGCAGACCAATTACCAGAATCATATTCCAAAAGATGCAGCCCAAGGAATACCAGTCACCCATTCACCCAAGCACACAACTAAAATATGACTGTGATACTAGTCACAGGGACGTGAAGCAGTCATGGTTTCAAACATACCCTCTGGTCACAAAAGAACATTTTCACAGATGGCAAGCCAGAAACATGCAGCTTCAAGATCACAGCTAAGGTGGGTTTTTTTTTTTTACCCCCCCCCCATTGTTTTCTATCTCTTTAAAATGTGTTAAAATATATTTTGGAAATAGTAACAAAGTGTATTTGAAAGAGGAATAATTTAATAAAATAATAATAAACACATTTATTATTTTTAAAAGAATTTGTCTAATTTTTTATGTCAGAATCAGTGCAGTGTTTTACTGTCAGTATTTACAGGTGAAAGAACACAATAAAAAAAAAAAAAAAAATTTTAAACATAGCAGCTGTACAATCCTACTAATATTATTAATCACATTAGTACAATCTTGTGTAACTAGAGCTGTGGTTGGTCAGGGAGGCATTAATATTAACACACACTAATAGCACTGTCTACTGGCACAATTTTGCTTTAATGTTCTGTAGTGGAAAGAAAACCGTGTCAGTCAAAATAATGTAAAAGATTATGCAGTACATGAATACAATGGCTCTCTAAAGTATTCACCTCCCTTGGACTTTTCCACATGTTATTGTGTTATAACATGTAATCAAAATGGATTTAATTAGGAGTTTTTGCAACTGATCAACACAAAAAAGTCCATAATGTCAAAGTGAAAAATAAAATCTACAAATACAAAACATAAAATAATTGATTGCATAAGTATTCATCCCCTTGAGTCAATATTTGGTAGAGGCACCTTTGGCAGCAATTACAGCCATAAGTCTCTTTGGATAAGTCTCTACCAGCTTTGCACATCTGGACACTGCAACTACAACTGCAAAATTGCTCAAGCTCCATCAAGTTGGATGGGGACCTTTGGTGAACAGCAATTTTCAACTCTTTCCACATATTCTCAATTGGACTGAGGTCCGGGCTTTTGGCCACTCCAGGACATTCATTGACCTTTTTTGTTTTTAAGCCACTCCAGTGTGGCTTTTGCTGTATGTTTGGGGTCATTGTCCTGCTGGAAAATTAATCTTCTCCCAAGTCCCAGGTCTCTTGCAGACTTCAGCAGGTTCTCCTCCAAGATTTCTCTGTACTTTGCTGCATCCATTTTGCCCTCTATCTTCACAAGCTTTCCAGGCCCTGATGCAGAGAAGCATCCCCATAGCATGATTCTGGCACCACCAAGCTTCATGGTAGGGACGGTGTTCTCAGGATGATGTGCGGTGTTAGGCTTGCACCAAACATTGCACTTAGCGTTGAGGCCAAAAAGCTCTATTTTGGTCTCATCAGAGCATAGAATCTTCTTCCACTTGGTCTCAGAGTCTCCCACATGCCTTCTGGAAAACTCTAGCCAAGATCTGATGTGAGTTTTTTTCAACAATGGCTTTCTTTTTGCCACTCTCCCACAAAGGCCAGTTTTGTGAAGCACCCAGGCTATTGCTGCCGTATGCACAGTGTCTCCCAGCTCAGCCGTGGAAGACTGTAACTCCTTTAGAGTTGCCATAGGGCTCTTGGTGGCCTCCCTGACTAGTGCCCTTCTCGCCCAGATACTCAGTTTTTGAGGACAGCCTGTTCTAGACAGATTCACAGTTGTGCCATATTCTTTCCATTTCTTAATAATGGACTTTACTGTGCTCCAGGGGATATTCAATGGCTTGGAAATGTTCTTATATCCTACCCCTGATTGGTGCTTTTTAAGAACCTTATTCCGGATTTGCTTTGAATGTTCCTTCGTCTTCACAATGTAATTTTTGTTAGGAAATGTACAACCAGCTGTGGGACCTCCCAGAGACAGGTGTATTTAACCTGAAATCATGTAAAACACCTTAATTGCACACAGGTGGACTCCATTCAAATAATTATGTGACTTCTAAAGACAACTGGTTGCACCAGAGCTTATTTAGGTGTGTCACAGCAAAGGGGGTGAATACTTATGCAATCAATTATTTTCTGTTTTATATTTGTAATTAATTTAGAAAAATTTGTAGATTTTATTTTTCACTTTGACATTATGGACTTTTTTGTGTTGATCAGTGGCAAAAACTCCTAATTAAATCCATTCTGATTACATGTTGTAAAACAATAGAATGTGGGACAGTCCAAGGGGAGTGAATACTTTTGAGAGCCACTGTAGTTATGGTATAATAATAAAGATTTGCAACATTGTTGCTTGTTACAGAGCGGTGTATCAGTGGCGCACCCAGGATCTAGTCTTATCTGTTAACAGTGGGGAATGTTATAATAAGTGAAGTTCAATCTCATCTCTGTGTCGCATACATTACACTCACCAAAGAACATGCTGTCACAACCAACCCATTGAAGAATATTGAGAGCTGAAATAAGTATTTTAAACAAAACAATTTCTCACATAAAGGAATAATGAACAATGTTTCAGAGAATTATTATTATTTTTTGGCAATTATGTAAACTAAAAACACAGTGTAACGGCCTGAATACAGCGTCATTTTTCCAGGTAGCAGCGTAGCAGCCCGTTACTCTGAACAGCACTGACGAGAACCCTGCACATTATTTTAAAATAAAATACAGTGCATGGTGGGATACTATTGTATTGTATGCAAACTAAAAACACAGTGTAACGGCCTGAATACAGCGTCATTTTTCCAGGTAGCAACGTAGCGGCCCACTACGCTCTATAGCACTGACGAGAACCCTCCACATTATTTTAAAATAAAATACAGTGCATGGTGGGATACTACTGTATTAACTTCCACTGTTCATTGTGCTGCTAGGAACTGTAATCGAACTATTTTAATAGTGTGTGTGTGCACTAAGCCCAACTAAACATGAAACAGTACTTTACTTCAGTGTTGACACTTTGTGCTGGATTAACTAGAACGGTTTCGAGTATGCGTCTCAAGATCTTTTATGTAGCGTGGATAGAGCCTATGATGTACATCAGTCCCTCCCATATCTACCTGGTGGGGGCCCCCCAAATTTCCTCTGTCCATTCTCCTGTACCATGCTGTAGCCAGTCTTCTCCATTAGTGCAAGCAGAGCAGCTTCACTGGGGCTTCCCATTCTGCCTTCACTGGGGCTGTACATCAAGTCTTGATTTTCATCAGCCATGATTTGGAAGATAAATACTACAATCTGTGTAGTAGAAAACAAAACCAATTTTTAAGATTGTATTTGTATTGTGCAACACTGACATAGCATTTGCAACAGAATTACCCTTTTTTTAAATGTACTAGTGAATTGACCTATTCCCCAATAGTTTACATTACTGCCTATAAGTGACCTGTCTGCCTCAGAATTGTATTAAACAGTTGTATTAGTTGGACATAACCCTTTTTCCCTATGCAACAATCTGACAATGCTATAAAAATAATACATATTACATACTTCCATACCTATGTTACTTCTATGGTCATAAATTGGTTATATCAAGATTGCAAGATATATTAAGGTATACCAAGATTTCAACATTTCCACTGATGTTTATCTCAAGCTTTAAGTTCACCACTTCCTAAGAGACCGGACACATAACGAGTTCTGCTTAAAGGATAAGCAGATTCTGTTCTATAGCTTCAGTAGGTACCATCTTAACTACCCCCTTTACAATTGTTTAATTTAACTTTTCTAGAAAGTTTGCTAAGTACAGTATCAAACATTTTCACAGGTACTGTGTGGAGCTACAGTACTCTCTCCTCACATTGACCTCCCTAAGCTATGTGCTGGACAGAGCATGGATTTAAGAAACTGTCATTCAGCTGTGCAAGTTATAGTAAAGCATGATAGATAGCACAGCATGTGTTAACTGAAAGTGGGCACCCATTCCAGTCTAGCACAGGGGCACAAATGGAGAGGAATGCTTGACCAAGTGGTCTAGGCACCCTACAGAAAATCAAATTAATAACTTTAGGATACAACTTTAAACAGAAACACTGGTTTCAACACATCATAAAAAAAGAAACCCCGCTTGAAAGCATAACTGAATACAGTATCTCATCATTTGGAGCTTAAAACAGGCAAAAATATTTTTTATCTGTTTATTTATTTAGCAGACGTCTTAAAGCGACTTGCACAGTCTAGGGTGTGTATTGCATCATTTATACAACGTCTCACACGAAAAGATGAGAGCACATAGAGACTTGGTCAGGGTCACACAGTGAGTCAGTGAGTGAGTTATTTGAAACGGAAACAACAAGCCCTTTTCTTGAACCACTGGACCAAAATAGACTATTATTTCAACGCCAGCTGATTATTATGACTATGTTGAGGAAAAGATTAAAAATACACGCTTAAACAAACATTTTAACCAGATCCCCCCCCCCCCCCCCCCCCCCCAAAAAAAAAAAAAACAGTAGCTTTGGCACTAACAGCCAAGTCAAGCAAAACAGAAAAATATCAATTTGGAGAGTACACTTCGACCAATGTGACACAAGACGAGTTTTGGTACAACCATATTACTTAGAGTTGCAAGTGTTTTTTAATATCTTTCCACTAGTCTACAATCTATGTTCATATTTAAATGTAACACAGCGAGACATGCAAGAATATTAAACAACTGGACAACAATAGTGGCAGTGTTCAAAGTTTAAGTTGTAAATAAGATCAGTTATTTAAGAATTAAGTCCACTACCTGACTTGGCTCGCACTAACATCTCACAGAAAGATTAATTATTCCGAAATGTACATTTTTATTTGTATTACCTCAATCAATAATGTTCGTCTGCGCCAACAGAAACACACACCATATTAAATCAAGATTTTCCTCAGCCTCCGACATCGACTAAACTGCAGCAAAACACACGCGTACATCCTCGCGCAGAAACTTTGAGCAGTTTGTTTGGCGCGAAATGGTCCCTGAAGCCCAGAACTGTGTCACCGCCAGAAATCCCAAAGTATTCAATATGGACTCCATAAATATTATTTAAAATTACGATAATCACATGTCATACATAAACAGTATTTTTTTTTTTTTTTTTGTAAGAAGAATAATAGCATAATAAACTAAACAGCGGTGGATGCTTTATTACTGACAATAAACACACCTAGGAAACACTTGAGACTTAATGTCGTTTGTTTTAAACAAAAATGACTTGATTATTTGCAGTACCATGACAGAAGATACACAACCGGTACGATTAAAAAAAAAAAATCACATTACTTTATGATTACAGGTACCAATGTTAATTACACAATTAGTTACCTAACTGACACAAAGCAGCATATCGTTTACATTCTGATTTCAATTGTCATGAAGCCTATATAAAATATATAAATTAACAGTAAACATAATGCAATATAAGGAAATCCCTGTAAAAATAAATTCTTTCAAAGCCAGACGAGGTTTTTTTTTTTTTTTACGGGAGAGCCACTTTATTGTCATTATTAGTTTACCTTCTTTGTTATTGATACACAAATGTATGATTTGTAATTAAGCACCGCTCTTTGCTTCTCAAAGTATGTCCTCTACGCCGCAGCTTTTCCTTATTGACCGAACTGTGTGACATCAACAACAGTAAATGGTCCATGAACGGGTCACTATTTTAAACGTGCCAATGTGGAAAGAAGCCAATCAGAGGAAGGAAGATAATACAGTACAGACAAGGCGCGGGTATTAGTTCTAGGGAGAGGGAGTTTCTTGTTGACGTTTCAAAGTTAGTTATTTTATGTAAAGTTATTATTATTATTATTATTATTATTATTATTATTATTATATTTATTTTTTCTTATTTTGCATGACAACTTTTTACCATTGGGGTCTGGTTATTTACATTTTTCTTTGTACCGTATACCAAAAGCAAACCATCATGTTTGAGAAATAATTCAGCAATTTAACTATGCATGTCAAGTCTCAAGGTTTACCCGTGAAACTCATTGTTTTTCACAATTTTGAGTCTAACGGCCGCGCAATGGATTCTCACGTTTGTGCATACGTTTGTTATTGTTTGCGAGGCTGCAAAACCCTTCCTTTGTGCGTGATACAGTGGTAAATCCAATACAACTGTTCAAGCGTATTATTTCATTTTGAGGGATTACGGGGTCACCATGAAGAGGCGTACATTACAATTCTATATATGTATTTCCAAAGATAAAATTACCATGTTGTCACAAACTGACTTCTACGTTTCTGCACACAACAAGTCATTACTCTGAGAGAGTCGAATGAGAGGCTGCTAGTCTTGCACTGTCTCGTTCACGCAGAAATTACCACAGAAATAAAATAGAAATGGACAGCAATAAGAATTTAATTATACAAGTCGAAAATATAATGTTCTTTATGATGCCACACACTGGTTTCGTATTTCTGTAAAATGACGCTTCTTTGTTTTAAATGTTGACCAATAATAATCAGTCAATCTTTATTTTATATAGCGCCTTTCACAAAGCGCATTACAAGAAGCAATAACAAGAAAATCCATAATACTTTAAATACAGAGAATACATGACATACAGTAAAAATAAATAAATAAATGCATAATACATGATACAGTTTAAAATGTAAACTATTGCATAAAAAATAATCATATTCACATACTAACTGAGAAGATTTTATTAAAACTGAAAATCAATAAAAAATATAATATATTAAACTAATTTTCTCAGTATTTACAAAGAAATATGTGTAGATGTATTATTTTTGAATAAGTTACGTGTTAAACCAGATCACATATAAACATTCACTGTTAAATGTCATTTTTTTAGTTTGCGGTGTACCCAGACTATTATTTTATTTTTTTTTTTTCTATTTTATTTCGTCTCCACAAAAGGAGCAAAAACAGACAGTATTTTCTTTTCATGACTAGCAACAGTTTTTTGTTGTTGTTTTTTTTTTGTATGTGCTGGTACTATATTCGTGTAGTTTGTTTTGCTCCCGATGTGCATAGCCGTTAGTCTGGGTCAGTGGTCTAGCTGTCAGCCATGTGCAAAAAGGTCTATCACCAGCACTGGTCTAGGTTAAGGTTTTTCATTAATCCCAAGGTTTTTCTGCAGGGGTCTCACTGGTGTGAACACTTAGGGGTTGACATCTCTGTTTAATTGAAATCGCTAGAACTTCTGTGACTAAATATATTGGCTGCAATTATTATTATTATTATTATTAGTAGTAGTAGTAGTAGTAGTCCTATTTAAAAGCCCATTAAATTGGACCGTCCAATATATAGGACATCTCCAGCCGTCAAATAACGACTGGAGAAAAAAATTCTCATTGGCATCCTCAATTTGAGGATGCTAAAAGGGATGGGCTCTTAACTAATTAAACAAAAAACGATTAAAAAAGGACTGTAAATTAAATTCACAAAACCAAAGGGGAGGTGGTACAGAGCACGCCCCCGACAAAGGCGGCCATGTCGCCAGCGGACTCCACGTGGGCGTGCTCCAAATTAACCTGGGGACAGACCAGGACCCTGAACATGACTCTGCAGTCAAAGAGACCCTCCCCAGCGATCTTACACTTCCTGGTCTTGTAGATGGCCAGTCTAGCGAGAGCCAGGAGCAGATTCACCAGGTGGTCTCTCGCCTTGGTGGAGCCACGAACAGGGTGCCCAAAAATTAGGAGGGTGGGTGAAAAATGCAGCCAGAACTGCAGCAGGAGGTTCTTTAAAAGCAGGAAGAACAGCAGCAGCCTGGCGCAAAGAAAATAAATGTGAGCCACCGACTCAGACTAACTGCAGAAAGGGCATGCGGCGTCCGAGTCGATAAAGTGACGCAGGATCTCTCCTGACGCGAGCGCTCTGTGCAGCACTCCTGGGGACCAGTGGGGAGTACAGGGCTTCCCACTGGGGACTGACGCCCTCCAGGGGTTGGATGGGCTCCCGCCAACCGGTGTTAATAGTAAACCATCTTATTTTTATTTTTTTAAATTTTTTAATACTTTTAATTTATTTAGAAAGGCCTAAAATATGCATCTTAATACAGCCTAAGTATACCCCACTACACCCACTACCCTTCCACAGGGGTCAATAGAGAAAGCTGCTGGATTATTAATAACAGAAATATAGGAGTAGAAAGGGCTAGGAAAATCTCTCCAAGATAAACTGAAGGGCTGCAATAGAGATTGTTTTAGCACGCTACCAGATGCAAGGTTTTAAAAAAAAATGAAATGCAAGTTTGCTATAACGTGTTTCTTTCAAAACTGCACATTTAAGACCCATATAGCAAGTCCATGGCTGGTAAGATTTATGGAACTTTTTTGTTAACGGCAACCTCGTTAAGGACTGATAAGGAGTAATAGTCCCTCTGGCATAGCCGGGGGACCCCTTACCACCCAAACACTAATGCCTGATAATGCCCTCTGTGATGGATCTTATTGCTTAAAAATAATGATTTGCCCTGAGATGAGAATACAGTATGTTAACCAGTGATTTACTGCCCCTGTGTTTTGGTTCAGTTTAGTTGCGTGAGTGTAATTAGGATACATGTATGTGTATTCCAATGCTAATGTTACCATTTGGCACTATCATCAGCTTGGGACAAATTAAAGCACAGATCCCATCAAACTAATACATTGTTAAGTCTCCAGATGGTGGCTCATTCTGTCACTGCACCTCTTTAGTCAGACCAATGCCTTCACTCAGTCAGCTGCCAGACTTTAGGAAGGATGTGTCACTATCTGTATAAATGACTTTACTTTGTTTCTCATTTATCAATTTTTGTTTGTTTTGTTAATTTATGTAATGTTTGTGTTATATGTGGGTGATTTTAACATAATTTAACATTTAGGAATTAGTACTAATCATGGACTACCTTATAAATACTGTAGCGCTGAATTATATATTTTTAGGTACATATTATTATTATTATTATTATTATTATTATTATTATTATTATTAAAGAACTGAGAGCAAATGTGAAATCAACCCATACCTGCAAAAACACCCTATGTATGCTCTGTTGTCAAGTGTTATACCAGGTAGCAGTCACTTCTGACTGCACTTGAATAACCAGTAGTTGTCTTCTTGGAAGCTTGCCACCCTTGAGATGCAGTGGTCCTTGGGTTTGCGGTAGCAGTTCTTGTCAGATTCAATCTCTGCTAAATCTTTAGCTAACTAACAGCTAACAGCCATGTAAAGAGTGATTCATAACCACTGGACCACAGGAATTAAGTAAAGTAAGACAAATGAGGACAGAATGCGCAAATATTAAAATTTAGCATTCATATTTTGAAGCAATTTGTTGAAACAAAAATGAAAACCTTTAAAATACTAGCGCAGAGCTGGCAGGATTTCTTAGTGTAAAGGTGTTTAATTGGATAACCCTAATGCTCAGCTTCTACTGCACTAGGTCATGTAGTTCATGTTCAATAAACAGCTTTTCATTGTACAAAAGACTAAGGCTTGATGTGAACTAAAACCAGATCATTCAAATTGTTACCTCATTTTTTTTTTCAAACCGTGAAAACTGTGATTACTCAGTTTTCCACCAAAAATAACTCTTTTGAAGAACAGTATCAGGAATGGCATGGCAAATGTTAAGGATAGCAAAAATACACAATAAATGAAGTGCAACTTCAAATAAAAGGTTGGGCTAAGAGGCAGTGATTTTTTTTAAAGTACAGATGGCCACTTTGTTTATACAAGTTTACAGAGGGAAGGAAGCATAGAAAAGTATATTAAACATGGCATTGTAAAGCCCAGAGAGGTATGATGAAGCACATGGTAAAGCAAACATGGTAAAGTATGTTAAATGCATGTATAACTATTGGAAAGGCATTGAAAACTAAACTACCACATCACAAAATAAAATTATTCTTTGTCAAGGAAAGGACAACATCAGTGAACAATTTGAAAAATATAATATAACTAACACTAAACTGTAAGAGAATCTGCTTTTTTTTATTTTTTATTTTTTTATTTTTACCATAGTTATGTTATTTGCATTGAATGATTGCCAGTATATGTATTGTGGCATTCTGGCCTATTGAAGTGAGTCTAAAGGAATGTAAAAGAATGAACATTCTCTTTCTATAAATATACACTTTACATACACTGTAGGTGGCTGAATAAATACATTTTCTTTTTGCTGGTCTGTCTAAACCAGAAACTGTATATTGTTATGCTAATATTAAAACAATGAAGTTATCAAACAATAAAAGGCTTATCCTATTTTATATTCACTTCAAATTCATTCCTTGTTACTCACAGATCATTATTCTGATGCTGATATTGGAAGTTCTTGGAAAAAAAATTGCAAGAACATCATCAAACATTCATTCTTCTAACGATTTACTACAAATCGGGTCTTTAATGAAAAGCTGTGAGATTCTTTGACTGCAGTTTACTACGAAGCCAAACTGGCAAACAAGAATTCACATTTAGATATACAGTATACTGTATCTCAGTACAATTAACGCAATAACGAGAATATGTGTAGGGATATTGGATATAAAGTACAAAAAAAGTGTTCATAGTTATTCCACAAAAGACTGTAACCTATTGATCCTATAAGTTTCTCAACCCTTCTGGCCACTTCTTCATTGTTTAATGGCGGTTGAATGCAGACTTGGTCCATACGGTTGGTTACAATGGCAGCCCCATAAGTGGCAAAGTCCTCAACCATGTCAAGCCTTACACTGGCTATTTTTAAGATTACTCTCATGATAAGCCTGTCATTGGTCACCATTTGCTGAATGTTGTTGCTGTTTTCAGTCAGCACAGGGAGAATGCCTGGTATCAGGTAAGCCACCTTATTGTCCCCTAGGCAAGTACCGAAATGGGTAAACAAAGTGCGAGGTGCCTCCAACAAACCTCCTCTTTTGAAAGAAGCGAAGTCGTAGCAGTGGCCATTTTCTTCTTTGTATGTAGACATGGTGATTTTGTGTTTCCAAATTTCCTTTGGAAGCAGAAAGAAAACATTAAGCATATTTTGGAATACTGGAGCATTTGTACACCACCTGCTTCTATCCTTGGGATACAGGGAGGAGTCAGAGTTACCTCATAGGATTATGTTCAACAATTTTGGCTAAGTGAATTTTGTCTTTAAAAAAATGTAAAAGAAGAGACTATTTTCAAAGAAGTAACATGCTGATTAGTGAGGGGTTTATTTCATAACACAGTAAGTAAAATTATTCGTTTTAGAACGTGGATAATCCTTTCACCAGTTAAAACTGAAGTAGTTCACCCAATCCTATACAGTGTTTCTAGAGAATGTTAATTTTAATGTTTCTTATGTAAAACCTTCCACAGTTAACCTTCAAATTGACAAAATAATCAGGGTCAACTTATGAATATTATATCCAGTTTTAAAGTTTTACATTAGTCTTCAAGTTACAAAAAAAAAAAACTACCATGAGAGAATTCAATATATGGTCAGTGAAGTCTTTAACATACAGTATTTAACTGTATTTCCAAATTGGTTCTTTCCAGCTTTACTGGACCACATTTCTAGTGATTGATTTGATGTGTGTAGCCATAAAGGTTCTCCGGATATGAGGTCATAACTTGGTATATGAGCTGAAAATGAGCCTGGGTCAAGCTGCTAACTTCTAAATGATATGTCTTAGAAAGGGGACCAATGTCTCAAATAAAGTTAAAAGTACTAGGATAAAAAAAATGACGGCAACTGATGCATGTACATTTTTTTTGGTTTGTTTTACATTTGCATAGCAGGTTACTCTCATGTGGTAAGGGGACAGTTTATCAACACAAAATTGTGGAATACATACAAGTGATTTTAATTTTTTGACCAAAAGCTGTACTGTATGTACAATATGCATATGTAAATCTGAGGTTTAAGCTGAAGCTCTGTGTCTCCTCCTAACCACAAGCTCTTGTTCCACTCCTGATTGTGAATTGGTGCTGAAATACATATTGGACTTTACACTGTACTGCAAAACAAGAAAGACAACTTAAGAATAGTAGACATTTCAGAAGACTTAAAGGTTAAAAAAAAGGTAAAATTTTTGGAGACCTTGGATGTTTTCTCAGATGATTTATTTACCCTTGTGTTAACTAAATACAATTAAAATACAGTCAAAATATTCCACAAGAGTTGATGAGTTTAAGGTTGAGGATATTCAGACCCACCTTTGCTTAGATTACTAAACATGAGTCTCCTGTCTCCGATTAAAATTGTTTTTGGAAAGTTCTCTGGGTCTATTCTGCCTCATGGCGAACTAGCAACCACCGATGGTCAGGTGCTCGATCCAGACTGACTTTCAAGAGTGGGACTTCGCCTCCAGGTCTCAGTAGCTTGGTAACATCTGTTTCTTAAGAACGCTGCATGAAAAGAGTCAGTTAACGTGACAGCTGGAATGGAGGTATCCTCACAATCTTCGGTGCTCGTGGTTGTTAAGTGGCATGCAAGGAGTAAAAATGATAAAGACTATATCGGATTGTGCCCACCAGGTGGTACTATTTTCTGAACTAAAGTATACAGTAAGTGGGTTGTCAGATCTAGCATTATATGTCAGTAGAACCATATACCCAAAAATAAATAAGATTAATAAATACATTTACAATATAATAACTTCACCTTTAGCATTTTTCTGATGAATGAAATTTTAAAAAAAAATCATCGATATAGCTTCTCTACCTTTTGAAAATCATGAATCATTAAGTGGTATTCTGTGATTATATATATAAAATAAAAACATAATGATACTCAATAAAGTTTGAATATGCTTTACCTGCAAATCTTTTGTTACACTTTATATCACTTTATTATGTTTTTACTATCAGAAACCTTTACAATGGTGAAACGCCACCACTACTTTGTTTTTTGCTTGGAAAACTATGCAGAATTTCAACAGGATAAAAAAGTTATGGATTTTTATATATACAATTCAACTGCACCCTTCATACACATTGAAGTTGGTGACAGTGGGTAAAGCATACACTGTAAAAAAAAAAAAAAAAGTTGTTTTTACGGTAAAAACTGGCAGCTGGGTTGCCAGTAATATAAAAAAACAGTATCATACTGTAAAAAAAAGCTGTTTATATACTGTATAAAAATAGTATCATAATACTTCATGTTTTTACATTATAATTGCTTTTCCACCATGCTTGCTATGAGACATTATTTTACAAATGAACATTCACACAGGCTTTATGTTCCAAAATGTTAATTCTCAAAACCCACAGATGAGATGATTTAGATACCACACTTGTATTCCAAATAAATGTGTTTAGATCCTAGACATTTTGCTAATTTTGAAACAAAAGGTGTGGTCTGAAATGGGATTTGTTTTAACAGGTTCTACATGACCACTGGAATTTAAAGGTGGGTTGCAGATACCATTAATTTTTTAAACACCCCACCCCACCCCCAGTATACTCATCCCCTGTATGTGTATTCATTGTATACCTTGTTTTTTACATTATGAAATAAGGGACTAGAAACTGTCATTAGCAGATTCATTTAGGTCTGAACAAGAACAGTTTGTAAGGCATTCTCTGATCCAGCTGAGTGAGCACACAGCACAGCTCAACACAGGAAAATAATTTATAGGTGTTCAGGGTCAAAATCATAAACTACATTTAAAGCCCTGAGATATAAGTCTTGAACTACAGTAAAGCTGAATGATCTGTTTAAGCTTGGCCAGTCAGCCTACAACACCTTAGTTACTGATACTGTAGACATGCCGATCATCCAATTAGCAATCATGGGAAGCAATGCATGTTTTGGAGAGCTTTTGGATCTTACTGTGAAGCCATTAGGGTAAGGTTTTGAATACAAGCACCTGCTGCTCTATTGAATACCACTGTATCTTAATAAGTCTTCATGAATACTGTCATCACTATGCATAGCTTTTGTAAAAAGCGAATGAAAAGGAGTCAATAAACATGTTTTGTTTAGCCTTAAAATCCATCATTATACTGCGAACCCTCCCAGCTTAAACCCAGGAGGATTCAGCTTGGGAGGTGATTACCTTAAAATGTTTGCCATTGTTTCCACAACTCTGTGCTGATCTATAGGCATTTGTAATTAAATTTCTTCATTTACATAATCGATTAGCATTTTAATTATTTCCATCATCTTATCAATTAGTTCCTGCTAACTTATGTTTATTTAAACATTTACCTAATTATAGATAAAACTAATGTTTGAGGCAATTGGGGGTCATGACATTTCACCACAGGTTCAAATTTGCATCACCCTTATGTTGATTATTTAGCTTTCTTCTTATAGCGGCTCACCAGAGTTTATGTTGCAACCAAGTTGTCCAGTAAGTTTGCGGTTTGCCATGCGTTTCCTATGCTTCACCATGTTATCCATAGTTTTTACAATACCTTACCGTACTTATCAGTGATTTACCTACTTACCTGTGCTTTACCAGAACCCTACACTACTGACTGTTATTATTGGTTAGTGACATATTAAACAGCAGCATCCTTTACAGTGATTTTGCAATTCCAGTAATAAATATAAACACAAAAAATACAACAATGTGAAGTTGAAGGTATTTTAAAGAATCAGAGAAGAGATTTTAAAGAATATGAGTTGAACATAAATAATGAAGTTGCAGAAGATCATGGGCCAGATTCTCAGTCAATATATATAGATATATATATATATATATATATATATATCTATATAGTGAGACTATCTGGACCCATATATATCTATATATATATATATGAGATCAAAACCCTTTAGTTCTAGGAAAGTAGGTCCAACAAATGGTATGAACTGTGATGAACTATCAGTGATTTTCACACATTAAAGTCTTAACATACATAGTTGTTAAGAGTGGACGTAGTAGACAATCTCACTGAATCAACTGTACATTAAAAAAAATGGCTTTGGTCCATGAGCAATTTTTTTTACTTAAAACCAGGTACTATGTTATTTTGTGATATATTATATATATACACATACACTAGATATATATATATATATATATATATATATATATATATATATATATATATAATATGGTTGGAAATTGTGACTAATTGTTTAAACCTTCATCATGGGACACTAACCAATTTTGAGTAGTAACCTCGTTTTACATCTAATTTTATAACGGAACGGAGGAATGTCTCCGCCTGTTATCAAAGGCAGACAGTATTCCCCTTTTCAAAAGAATTTCCTTCTACCATGCCCAAGGGTAACAATTTAAAACAATTTGTGAATTTGTCACAGAAAATTAATTACAAAACAATACTAAAAAAAATGGTGTGATTAAAACGTAACTGTCTCTGTTTTTCGACTCGACGATGTAAACAAATATGATGGTTTAATATAAACTGGATTATGCAGCAGCCAGCAAGCCTCACGGTGAGCTAGCCGCCAAAAAAACTTTTATAACTACTGTATGTGTTATGAACTTCAAAAACATTTTCTGTTATTTATTTATCAGCTTTATTTAAACAAAATATATAAAGTTGTATTTACTATCCAACCTTGCCTCACTTATTTTCTTCGCTGATTCATATATTAAATATGTACTGCACACCACAGTGGAAAATTAAATGCCACTCGGGAAGACTATTGTTACCTCGAGTGGAATGCCCTCATTGTCTTTAACAATAGTCTTCCCTCAGGTCAATAATTTTTCACTACAGCCCTCCTCTCTAGTCCATATTTACTATATATATATATATATATATATATATATATATATATATATATATATATATATATATATATATATATATATATATATATATATATATATGGGACTTGTTGTCTGTTAGGTTTGATTGAGAGGAATGGCAGCAAGTGATTGGCTGTGCCGGTCCTCGACCAGCTGGTTGGCGGGTCTCGACTGAGTGTTCATCAACATAAAAACATCCAGAGGGGATTGTTGTGGGTGACTGCACCTCCATGCTACACAGAGGGGTGCTGCAAACACTCAGGAGGAGTGCATCTGCTCTGCAGGAACTACAGCTATGCAACCCTTAAACTGCAACACGGTGCTCGTGAAGGCAATACCCAGCCAAGGCAGTATGAAGAAGCAGGAGGCAACGCAAGAATACCAGCTCATAAGTAGGTTAGTTTAGGGGATATTTATCCCATGTAATGTATAGCGAGGGTTACGTAGTGTAGCCGGTTCCTGGAGCTGGACGCCTCATTTATAAGGCTAGCGCTCGCCCTGTGTGGCACCTTTTATTTGTAGTTTTTGTACTGTGTTTTATTTTGCCTTTTGTATGTGCCCTCTGTGCGTTACCATCCTTGGTAGCATCACATGACCCATCTGTTTACTTTCTGTTTTGTGTTAATAAATCCTGCGCGCCTGAGCGGGGTTTCAATTCCAATTCCCTTGCCTCTATGAAAGGAGTCAGGGACATCACCTAGATATATTTCCAGCACCGGTAAATGTCTCCCGCAGCTCCACGTTTTTCTCTCCTTGATAAACCTGTCCCTCGGGTTCTTCCATTTTTTTCCGGCACTCTTCTTCTAAACAACAAATAATAAAAATAAAAGGATTGTTTTAATGATGCCATTATTATTATTATTATTATTATTATTATTATATTATTATATATTAATATTAATAATAATAATAATAATAATAATAATAATAATAATAATAATAATGCATTTGGCATTTTTTTTTTAATCTAATTGCAGGTTTTGGGCAATAGGGGACTCATACCGCACAATCGCTTTCAGTTATAGCATAGGTGTTTCGACAGTGACTGGCATAGTTACTGAAGTGTGCAAGGCCATATGGGACGCTCTTGTGTCAGAGTATATGAGAGTACCCAAAAAAGAGGATTGGGAAGCAATTGCTAGAGAATTTCACAATCGCTGGAACTTCTCAAACTGTCTGGGAGCAGTTGATGGGAAGCATGTGGTGATCGAGGCACCAGCTTCTCCTGGGTCACAGTTTCATAACTACAAAGGAAGCTACTCAGTTGTGCTTTGGGCACTAATGGATGCCAATTATTACTTTACAGTACAGTAACTGGTGATGGAGCATTTGGCAGAAACAGTGATGGAGGTACACTGGCAAGCTTAACTTTAGGGAAAGCACTTCAAAACAGGAAGCTAAACATCCCTGAAGACACCACTCTCCCTGGAGCCGATCACCTGGGACCTGTACCATATGTTATTGTGGGAGATGAGGCATTTCCACTGCACAAAAAAATCTCATGAGGCCTTCCTCAGGTAGAAACCTACCCAATGAAAAGCGTACTTTTAACTTCCGCCTGTCTTGTGCCAGAAGAATTGTCGAAAATGCCTTTGGGATTTTAGCAACAGAGTGGCATGTTACAGGCGTGTTATTGGTGTGAGCCCTCAAAATGCTGATAGTGGTGAAGGCAACATGTGACCTGCACAACTTCATGAGGAGCCAATTTGGCGAGTCTACACTGCAAAGCCCTGCTACCACTGAACAACCAGGTATGCAGGGCATCTCCCGTGTGAGCAGCAACAACGCTACAAGGAAGCGTTTGAAGTGAGAGAGGCTTTGGGTGTGTTCACAGATATCATTCTGCGCAGACTATGACTAATTTAGCCAATGATCTTCTAGAGTGATGTTCGTGAATGCGCCCATTGGCTAAATTGGTCAGATTCTGCACAGAATCTGCACAGAATGATTTCCGTGAACGCACCCTCTGTGACAGTGACGGCTGCAGTGGTAATGTCAGACCAGGAAATGAAAACAAAAAACACAGGATGTATGGGTGAAACTGAAGCGCTACGGCGCTCAGTATTGTATTAATAACAAAAATAAACAAACAATTTATACAAAACACAAAAATAAAGGGCAAAAAATAAACACTAACAAATAATTACTTACTTCCTCAACTCACTCTAATACTCTCCACCACTCTGAGACCGGAGTGGGTCTTTTATGCTGTGGCTGGAGCCTTCATTACCCATTAAATAATTTACCTTAGGGTGCTCTGTTAAATTCACCAGGAGTTTCTCAACGATCTGTTGTTAAATTCACCGGTGCCTCACCACCAAAGCAGTGGATTCACCGGAGTTGAGAGTCGGTGAACTGCAGCAAAACAAATGGAAGTCCCACTGTGGAAGTTTTTCTTGTACGGAGATACTATTATCAATGTAATTGTAGATTCAGATATGCTAAATCTTTTGAAAATGTGTAAGCCGACTGAGCTGGTGACGTACAAGAATTCAACAAGAGAGAGAACAGATTTTCTTTTTTTTTTAATCGTGTATGTTATCTGTCCTTTTATACTTCAAACAAATATGTTACAAAGTTGCAAAAAGTGGGCGAACTGTATGTGAAAGTGCATCCGATGAATTTAACAACGCTCCAGCCACATTCAGACGAACTACTTAGGATGGGGGATTCGACCCCATCCATGCAAACAACATTGTACGAGACTGGATTTTCAGTGGTCTCAAATAATACTGTCAGGCAGCTTTCGTCCGTCAGCACACAAATACAATTTAATAATAATAATAATAATAATAATAATAATAATAATAATAATAATAACTAGAGTTGCCAGCAACTTTATGGCTACCAGTACCCGTACCGGTAACAGTACCACACACTTTAACAAATAGTGCAGAATGTCAGTACCAGTACCAATTAATTTAGCAAATAGTGCAGAATGCCAGTGTCACTAACAGTACCAGTATCAAACACTTTAGCAAATAGTGCAGAATGTCAGTACCAGTACCAAATGCTTGAGCAAACAATGCAGAATGTCAGTACCGGTACCAATTAATTTAGCAAATAGTGCAGAATGTCAGTGTCACTAACAGTACCAGTATCAAACACTTTGGCAAACAGTGCAGAATGCATACATAGGTTACTATGTGTTTTCCATAGTAACCATGACTCTATCTACACTCTCTCAGGAGTTATAAGCAAGTTTTACATTTGACTTTTAGGAGATGTCAAAGGTCACAGGCAATGACATTTTTTGGTAGAACATACATGAGTTACTATATGGGTTCCATGCACTCTACAAGGAGTTATTAGCCAGTTTTGTAAGTTGATTATGTCTTCCAACGTGGCCACCATGATTTTTTTTTTTTTTATTGTAGCACCTTCCCTTGACCAAACTTTATACAGAACCACACTAGGATCATGTATGATCATTTTGGTTCAATCGGACTAGCGATTTCAGAGACTACTTTTTTAAGCCAGTTTTGTACATTGATTATGTCATCCAACATGGCCGCCATGTTTTTTTTTTTTTTTTTTTTTTTTTTTGTAGCGACTTCCCTTTAACGCCATTTAAAAACAATCACACTACGATCATATGTGCCATTGGGTTTGTTTTAATCGGACTAGAGGTTTGGGAGAAGAATCTCTTTGTAGTTTGTGATTATGAGATCTGTACAGTGCAATTTTGACGTTATGCAGCATGACCACCATACCACACAACCTATCAGCTTCTTACAAACACCAGTTAATCTTGGACTATCCCTCAACAACTATACCAACTTTAAGCACTACAATAAGGCGTTTTCGAAAGACAAATTTTTACATTTACGCCAAATGTGTTTTTCCAATCCAATATGGCGGCCAAACCATGTGACTTACGACATAAGTTCTTTAGCATTTTCCGTCTTCCCATAAGCATCTACCAACCTACCGAATCTGGTGAGTTTTTGAGCAATTTTTGGTGGAAAGAATAATAATAATAATAATAATAATAATAATAATAATAATAATAATAATCCATGGTACCCCATGTTAAAAATGTAATGTAGATTTTTTTATTCATTTTGTTAAAAATTGTTCAAATATAATAAATGCTTACTTTTTAGACCAAATAAAATGTTTGCTTGATCTTTTTGTTTGTCTGCAGTAATAACTTTAGTTATCAGGAAATGCTGAGTAGCAGGTGCATATGAAGTTATTTTCAATGTGGAGTTTATATTGAAAAAATAAATACTATCTCATATACACCCCTATTAAATCCAGTAATTGTTTGGCTTTGCCTATAAACAAAAAACATTTTGAAGGATGCTTTTTAGAAGATAAAAGCTATTACTACACAGTCATGTTTCATAAAAGCTTTTTTAAAACAGTTAACACTTTACGTAAGTAATAACAAGTACACATATATTTAATATTGACTAAACTCGGTTGCTTTTCTGGAAGGAGAATCCACCCCTAACCAAAACGTCATCAGCAAGTGCATAAAAGCTCTGTGTGTTATTCTTTCTTGTCGCTTCTTTTTGTTTCGGCTGCTCAGTCAAGCACTGGGAAGCCCAAACGGGAGTTGACCATTTACAGCCTGGAGGAAGGGCTGCCCTCAGCCATGGATTCCCTGAGGTTTCCCCCTAAAAAATAAAAAAAATATGTGAGAAGGGTGTTTTTCCTTACCTGAGTGCTGAGTGGTTCGTATTTAGTTCTGCAGGATGTGTGGTCGGGTTAGAAAGGCTGGGCTCTCTCCTCCAACACAGTCATGCTCTGGGGGACGGGCCGTGTCTCAGCTGCTGATTTTCATTAAATTCAATATTTGGGGGATAGGTGGCAGAGTGCCACTGTGGAGCTCATTAATTATTTATTATTATTCATTCATGTTTTGGTTGCCTCGTCTCTTGGGGGGAGGTGGCCATAGCCACTTTCTAACTGGGATGCATGTAACTGTTCATGTTTTTCTAGCCTGGCTCATGCAGGTAGCCGAGATTGACAGCCAAAGATATTCAAAGTGAATTGGCTGCAAGTATGACTGGGGTTTCCATGTCAACCACAGGTCGAGTATTGCATACTGAAGGTCTCAATGGTCGCAAGCCAAGAAAAAAGTCACTCTTAGGAAAACGTCACAAGGACAATCGTTTAAAGTGTGCAAAATGGCATTTGAATGATGAACATGAGTTCTGGTCAAAGGTTTTGTGGAGTGATTAAACAAAAATAGAGCTATTTGGTCACACTGATAGTCGTTACATTTGGAGAAAATTTGTTGAGGCGTACAAAGAAAAGAACACCATACCTACTATAAAGCATGGAGGTGGTAATATCCTTCTATAGGGCTGTTTTTCCTCTAATAGCATGTGTAATTTAGTTCCAGTACATGGTAAATTGATTCCATAGCATACCAAAAAATATTGGCCAATCATCTGAAACCCTCTGGTGCAAAACTTGTTTAAAGTGCAACTGGACATTCCAACACAACAACGATCCAAAGCACACATCAAAACCTACTTCAGAATGGTTCACGAAGAATTAAATAAAGGTTCTGGAATGGTCTAGTCAAAGTCCAGATCTAAATCCGATTGAGAATCTTTGGTATGAGTTGAAGAAGGCTGTGCACAAGAGAAGTCTTCGGAAGTTGAATAAACTGGAACAATTTTGTGTTCAAAATCGCTAAAGAATCATGCCAAAAGCTCATTGACAAATATCATTTAATCATTTAAAAGA
The DNA here is from genome assembly GCF_017654505.1 of Polyodon spathula. Taxonomy (NCBI): domain Eukaryota; kingdom Metazoa; phylum Chordata; class Actinopteri; order Acipenseriformes; family Polyodontidae; genus Polyodon; species Polyodon spathula. The sequence continues at coordinate 30,123,137 of NC_054535.1, read as the reverse complement.
AGATATTATTGCTAAAAGTGCCTCAACTAGCCATTAATGTTATGTTCCTTGTCAGGGTATGAATACTTTTGAATTAGCATTTTTTTTGCAAAAAAAATGGCAGAAATCTATTTCTTGTAACTTTTTTTCTCTCATCCACAAAAGCAAAACTTTAGCTACAAAAGATTTTTCCTATAATTATTTGTTTTCGAGAAAGTTCTTAAAATTATACATTTCCACTGGGGTATGTAAACTTTTGACTTCAACTGTATATGTAATACATTAAACACATTTTCACTGGATCTTCTGAAGCTCTCTATATTGATTCAAACATCACAAGTAAAATAAATCTTCAACCTGATGCAATCCATTTACACAGCTGCACCCAGTATGATATCAAGTAATCTGCAAGATGTGACTGAAATAACTGGTTGGGATTTTAAAATTTATATCAGTATTACAATTTAAGCCTCTAGCATACACCAGTAGCTGTAAATGTCTGTTTGGGGTTCCATAATCCTTCTTTGCAAGTGTGCATCAGCAGGGTCTGATAAAGTAGTGAATAAACCTTCAGGTAAAAAGCTGATTTAGTGTCCTGTCAAAGGTGAAGTATACATAAGCTACTAAGAATCGAATGCCTTTGTAATCTTAAACTGTTCGCAAACTGTGGTCTTGACGTTTGCTGTCATCACTTTGTGTGCAGCCCTAGACAAAATGCTTTAAAGCCCTAGGAGGCCAGCTACGGTTACAGTCAACATTCCTCTGAAGCTTTACTGATTAATTAGACAAAACATTCTGCAAAGAAGCTAATACTCAATTCTTTCAAAAAGATATGTTTCAATTACATTTCCTGCTTACAATTTAAAATATACATGGAAGCCCTTAAGTTCGGGAATTTCTCTCATCGAGTACGCATATAATATATATATATATATATATATATATATATATATATATATATATATATATATATATATATATATATATCATTATACTGTCCTCACATGTTGCTGCAACTGTGTAGGTAACATACCTGTAATTTATCTTTTCATTGTTACCATCCTGACAACTTCTTACACTTTAAAGTCTGTTTCAAAGTTATTTTCAAAATGGCTGCTCTAGTGCACTGGGATTTGAGATATGTCTTCTAAATTACTGCAGTGACTTAAAAAAACAAAAAAACATAAACCCCAAAACAAGTGCTCTGGCTTTTCTGTTCCGTACCACATCATGGCTCGTTCTTGCTATGTTACCCATTTAACAATGTGGGCAATAATTAGGGTGACAACTTTTTCAAAATGCAAAAACGGGACACCTGCCATTTCTATTTACATTTTTTTTTACTGTTTCCCCCCAAAGAGCATGGAGGAGGGGTAGGAGTAATGATTAGTGGTAGTAATTGTGAGAGTAAAATGATTAGAAATGGAACCAGCATAAAATATTTGTGAGCTAGTTTTTCCTTTAAGTCTGTATTTCAAATAGGTTTATTTGTAGCTTTTATTATTGTGGACTATTTGGCTGAAACTAGTTGCTATTCTGTCTCGATGACAGCGTGCTGTTTTTATTCATTTTTAAAAAGGGAAACGCCGGAAAGAACAGAAATGCAGCACTCAGAAACAATACACAGCATGTTGATGCAGAGTCGTTATCAGCATGGGATGAGATGTCGGTGTGGTTCAGTTGTGCGTACCATGTGAAAGGTTTCTGGTAGCACACCTGAATTCATATATACATTTTTTTTTTTTTTTAATTGTTTTAACTGGCGAGTGAGTGAGTGTCAGGCATTGCAGAATATTGTGGCAGGGACAGTGCTATGATGCGCTATAATCAGACATGCTTTGGTTTGACTGTGGCGCTGAAACTGCAAGATTGACTGTCTACGAATTGGGGACAAATGCCATCTCGGAAGCATTAAGCCCAGGACCGCGTCTTGATATTTACATTTCGGGACTGTCCCACCCGATTAAGGACGGGTGGTCACCCTAGCAATAATCCTAAACGGTGCACTAGAGCAGACATTTTGAAAAGAGCTTTGAAACAGACTAAGTTATAAGTGTAAAAAGTTGTCAGAATATTAAGGAAAATAAATTACAATTATGTTATTTAAACAGTTGTAGCAACACCTGGGGCCATGCAACGCTATATTTTTTGGAACCCTGCTACTTACTCTTTAGATGTAGAAATATAATACTTGGCAATACACAGCACTGTTGTGGTATTTATGTATCTACTTCAGTTTTATCAGGCTTAAAATGTGTCTTACTGTAATGTATCCCCACTTTGTAAGAATTAGCTTAATATTTTTTATTTTTTTGTACCCCTACCATTGTAATGCCTGCAACCATTCTAGGGATCCTTATTGCAATTACTAAATATTTAGTTAATAATTTCCCTTATTGCCCAGTTGCCTAACAGAGACCTACATAGCCCAGAGTAACTCAGTGGAGTGTCTTTATATAAGGAACAGCCAACTGCATCTTGTGCACAGCTGTGGATTTCCAGTGAGAAATCAGTCATAATATCTGTTCACTAAAATGGCAGTGGCTTCCAGACACTTTGTTTGACCTGCTGTAGCCTGGGTTACACGTGTTTAACCAGTGCCTAGTACTGAAGAGGTGCTACTCAGCGAAGGGCAAAGCACCTACATAGAAAAAAGATTTGATAATGTGGTATATGTTCCTCTTTGGACATCCCTACAATGAATACAAAAATAAACTAATTGTGAGCAAATATTGTACATATTTGTCAACTAGTTGTATGGTTTTACAATAAATAGTTAGAGGCCACTTCCATTTGTCTAAACTTTGGAAGAAACCACCAATAGCAAATGCTGTGCATACCAAAGATGTGTGTACCTCTCTCAAGCAATCTCTGCTCACTATTGTGTACATCCAACACAAATCGAGTAAGTAGACAAATGCTTGTCACCTTTTCTTCAAGAGCAGTTTAACCTACCATGCATACAGCATGCAAATGAAACACATACATATCAGGTATTACAGCACATAACAATTTAAAAAGACTGCTTTAACGTGAATGAAGGAATTTTATTTTATAAAGTGACTGTACAGACTAGGGTTAAACAAATCAATTTTATACTTTCTGTATACAATATCTATATTTACATACAAACACACAATAAAGATACAGACAATACATTTTATATGGTCTATAAACCATTCATCTTGAGTAGAAATACAATATAAAATTGACAGGTGCTTTATATTGGCTTACATAGTAAGCTAAAATGGATTCAAAAATAGAAAATTGAAATCACTAGGAGTCATTTAAATGTGCATCTTACTACACAAAAAAAAAAAAAAAAAAAACCTGTATCCCCCCTCCCTTTATATTAAGCAACAAGTACTATGTTGTTTTGTCTTTTGCAGTTAACTGGCCATCCAAAGGGTGAATGGGATGAAAATGGTTGGAAGCATGGTGGAAGGTGCCAGGCCAAGATAAAGGATGGATATCATTCCCAAAATAGCAGTCAGCATAACACCTCTCTGATCTCTGATGATCCTTTTCAGAACATCGCAGAACTGCAAGAAAACAAATATTAAAATAGTTTAAAAAAAAAAAAGTCACATTCAACAAATCCATACCAAGGGGACTTGACAACAATTTGAAGACAAGTTTCTTCCTCTATCATGTGTTAATTCAAGGAAATGTAAAACTAAACAGCAAATCAAAGAAAACTAGTTTAGTCACCTGCCCCTACAAAAAAGTCTGAACACTAGGTTCTCCTGTTCCTAGTTGCAACAAATTATCACGTTTAATAGACCCACGTCCTAACTAACACATTTCATGAGAAGGAATGTCTCAGCAGAAAGTAAAAACAGAGAGAGAGCATTCACTGTCAACACCCCATACAAAATAAACAAACAAATATTGAAGATACCATTAGCTCCAGCATAGCATGCAATTGTCTCCAAGTAAACAATTGATCAGTTCAAAGAGTGCAAGATTGGTTAATCGTTGTACAAACACCAGGCTGATCATTTCTCTTGTAATGAACTGTCCAGCTCTGACTAGCTTTATTCCATATGGTATGGGCATACAAATACCATGGCATGACCACTGAATAAAGAATGTAAAAGGTTAAGTAAAACAATGTATAAAGGCCTGCAGAAGTTCTGCTTTTTATTTGATTTTCTGGAGCAAATCTGAACAAAAACCATGTGAAATTTTAGCAGGGAGAAAGCACTTGGGGAGTCAGCTTTCACAGCTCCCAAGAAGCCTTACCCAACCCCCCCCAAAAAATAAAATAAATAAATCAAGAAAAGGCCAAATGATGTGATATAGCTAAACCTACAAGAGCTTTTAAATAATTACATAAAAACTAATATAGACTACTGCTTTTGACTGCTGGCAACTTAAAAAAAAAAAAAAAAAAAAACTGTACAATGATTAGTGCATAGCAAAAGATTGTGTCAAACTGTGTTCCTATTTCTCTGTGTACGGCCAGCATAAAATCTACATCCAAGACATACACAGTCAGCATGTCAAATAATTGTTTATTACCGTGTTCAAAATTAAACCAATTTATTTTCTCTTCAATAATAAGAATGAGACGTTTAAAATTGGTTGTTTGAGTAGCCTAAAGAGAGCATTGCCCCTTTAAAAATAAAAACAAAGCTGAAACATAGGCAGCACCGTGTCATCATAAAGATCAAAAAAAGATAAACTATTTTTTTTATCTACAGTTTGCAGGAAATAAATAAAATTATGTTCAACAACAAGCTAAAGTATTTTGTTTGGCAATGTTTAGTTTTAGAGAAAGTGAGTATTTACCTTCAGCAGACTACTTGGGTGCACTAACTACATTACAGAAAAAAAAAAATGCAAGGAATGTCATTAATATTTTTTGAAGCTGCAAGCCCCACCTGTTTTTTTTAAAAAAAAAAAAAAAAAAAAACCCCCAAGCACTATATATGATGATCACAAACAGAGATTTTGCAGTAATATCTGTTCATTTACATATTCACTCAGCTACAAAATAAAATCTCATTCGCTGACCTACATACAGTGCCTTGCAATGGTGTCCCATTTTGTGAAATTAAAAACAAATGTGTATGCATTATTGTTAACAATATTTTATTCAGAACTTGAATGCTCAAAACTGAAGACTTCTAAAAAGGGTAAGAAGTTACAGTAAATGTCAGCAAAAACTAAAGAGAAAAAAACATGAAATATGTTTAAGTATTCAGATCCATCAACTCAATATTTGGTGGAAGCACCTTTGGCAGCAATTACAGCCGCAAGTCTTTTTGGGTAAGTCTCTACCAACTTTGCACACCGGCTTGGTGCAATTTGTGCCAACTCTTCTTGGCAGATTTGCTCAAGCTCTCTCAAGTTGCTTGGGGAATCGCTTATGGACAGCAGTTTAAGTCTTTCCACAGATCCTCAATAGGATTCAAGTCAGGACTTTGACTGGGCCACACAAGGACAGTCACTTTCTTATTCTTAAGCCACTCTAGTGTAGCTTTCGATCATTGTCCTGCTGAAAGGTGAATTTTCGCCCCAGTTTTAAGTCTTTAGCAGACTGAAACAGGTTTTCCTTTAGTATTTGCCTGTACTTTGCTCCATCCAATTTTCCTTCAATCCTAACAAGCTTTCCAGTCCCTGCTGAGAAGCATCCCCATAGCATGATGCTGCCACCACCACGCTTGACTGTAGAGATGGTGTTGACAGGCAGATGTGCAGTGTTGGATCTGCGCCAAAAGTAACACTTTGCATTTATACCAAAAAGTTCCAATTTGGTCTCATCTGACCACAACACCTTTTGCCACATTTTTGCAGGATCACTCAGGTGCTTCATTGCGAACTCCATGTAGGCTTTGAGATGGCTTATTTTTAGTAATGGCTTCCTGCTTGGCACCCTGCCATAAAGGCTATTTTGTAAAGTGTAACGGATATTGTTGACCGATGCACATGTTCTCCCATCTCAGCTACTGGACTCTGTAGCTCTTTCAAAGTTATCAATGTTCTCACAGTGGCATCCCTCACCAGTTTCCTCCTTGCCCGGCTGCTCAGTTTGGATGGACGGCCTGATCTAGGCAGTGTCTGGGTGGTACAATGCACCTTCCATTTCTTGATGATTGAGTAGACTGTGCTCATACGGCTATTCAGACTTCAATATTTTTTTGTACCCTTCTCCTGATCTGTGCTTATCTATGATGTGATCCCCGACTTGCTTTGAAAGCTCCTTGGTCTTCATGGTTGAGTCTTTTCTTGAAATTGACCAAGGAACCTCATACAGATAAGTGTTTTTATTCTGAAATCATGAGAACCACTAATATTGCACACACACAGAGGACATTCAGCTAACTGTTTGGCTGGTTAAGGTCATTTTGTGCACCTGAATTAATTTAGGTTTGCCACAGCAAAGGGTTTAAAAACTTATGCAATCATGAATTTTCCATTTTTATTTCATATTATCTATTTACTTTTTGCTTTGAATGTGTGGAGTAGGTTGTGTACATAACACATATTAATATCTTCTTCAAAAAGTGTCATGACTGCAAGCTTTAAAGCAACAAAATGTTAAAACTGAGAGTCTGAATACTTTTGCAAGGCACAGTAGCTGAAATGCTCTGTCGCAAGACTGCAACAGAGAGCAAATGAATCCTAATCAACAATCTCCCTCTCGACCTGCGAGGGCATGGTACAACAGGCTTGTGTACAATTAGAAGGACTCCGACACCAACCTGCTCTTTATCTGCAGGCACTTTCTAGTGGCTATGCTGAGAAAACCTTTAAGGGTATAAGGCTGTCTGGAAATTCAAATGATCAAGAAAAAGAACTTAAAGTCCTTCTGAGTGAATCCATTAGCTGCATTGGAAAATATTTTCCAGTTTTACTACAGAAACCACTGTCAAACTTTAATGTCTTAGACTTTACTCTATGGTGAATTAAATTTTATAATTAATTAGACACTTGGAGCCAATTTTAAAGTAATTGTGAAAAAGACTGCCCAAAGTGAGTGGATTACTCTGAAACTAACTGTAAATAAAATGAACACCTGCAGTATGCTTGCTGTATAAATACCTTCTCAAAACCAAACCAGAGAACAAAATGTTCTTCTTAGTTGAAATTATGCAGGCTCTACCTCCAAGTACCTCTGTATGTGAAAGAGGGTTTAGTGCAATGAACAGACTGAAAACCCCAATGCACTCTCGCCTTTCAACGGACACCATGAATGACCTCATGAGAATCAGCATAGGTGGACCTCATCATGCCGATTCAGCCAAATGTTACTGTTCTGTACTGTTCTATTATATGCAAACTTATGGAAACTATAATAAGATCCAAAATGGAAAGTTATCTATATGGTAACAGGGTCCTGGGAGACAGTCAACATGGTTTTAGGAAAGGGAGATCGTGTCTAACTAACTTGCTTGATTTTTCTGAGGATGCAACATCGATAATGGATAATTGCAAAGCATATGACATGGTTTATTTAGATTTCCAGAAAGCTTTTGACAAAGTCCCGCACAAAAGATTAATTCTCAAACTGAACGCAGTTGGGATTCAAGGAAACGCATGTACATGGATTAGGGAGTGGTTAACATGTAGAAAACAGAAAGTACTGATTAGAGGAAAAACATCAGAATGGAGTGTGGTAACCAGCGGTGTACCACAGGGATCAGTATTAGGTCCTCTGCTATTCCTAATCTACATTAATGATTTAGATTCTGGTATAGTAAGCAAACTTGTTAAATTTGCAGACGACACAAAAGTAGGAGGAGTGGCAAACACTGTTGCAGCAGCAAAAGTCATTCAGAATGATCTAGACAAGATTCAGAACTGGGCAGACACATGACAAATGACATTTAATAGAGAAAAGTGTAAGGTACTGCACGCAGGAAATAAAAATGTACATTATAAATATCATATGGGAGATATTGAAATTGGAGAAGGAATCTATGAAAAAGACCTAGGAGTTTTTGTTGACTCAGAAATGTCTTCATCTAGACAATGTGGAGAAGCTATAAAAAAGGTTAACAAGATGCTCGGATACATTGTGAAAAGTGTTGAATTTAAATCAAGGGAAGTAATGTTAAAACTGTACAATGCACTAGTAAGACCTCATCTTGAATATTGTGTGCAGTTCTGGTCACCTCATTATAAAAAAGATATTGCTGCTCTAGAAAGAGTGCAAAGAAGAGCGACCAGAATTATTCCGGGCTTAAAAGGCATGTCATATGCAGACAGGCTAAAAGAATTGAATCTGTTCAGTCTTGAACAAAGAAGACTACGTGGCGACCTAATTCAAGCATTCAAAATTCTAAACTGTATTGACAGTGTCGACCCAAGGGACTTTTTCAGCCTGAAAAAAGAAACAAGGACCAGGGGTCACAAATGGAGATTAGACAAAGGGGCATTCAGAACAGAAAATAGGAGGCACTTTTTTACACAGAGAATTGTGAGGGTCTGGAATCAACTCCCCAGTAATGTTGTTGAAGCTGACACCCTGGGATCCTTCAAGAAGCTGCTTGATGAGATTTTGGGATCAATAAGCTACTAACAACCAAACGAGCAAGATGGGCCGAATGGCCTCCTCTCGTTTGTAAACTTTCTTATGTTCTTATGTACTGTGGAACATTGGATGTTTGAGACTCTTGACTCTAGACACACAGCTGGACATGCACTTAAGTCATCTGCCAATTAGGAATCCCTAGAGGCTGAAACCTGCTCACTTTAAAATGTAGGGTAAAGCTCAATTTTTAGTTTCACACTTTGAGCGTGTAAATTTTTGCATTGGGCATGTAAAAGTTGGAGCTACATGCCATGGTGCCCCCGACTAATTTTCAAAGATTATATTATGAAAATGGATTCCCCCCAGAACAATTTTCATTATAAAACCCCATGTGAAATTCAACATCCCCTCCCCCCCATGAATTTGCTGTAATTAAGCTAGGACACATTGAAAACTGTAGCATTTTTAAATGATGAGCTAGCCTTTGAGATTAGTTTCTATGCTTCGATAAATTCTCAAATAAATGCTATACACTTTCCTTGTTTAGCAAAACACACATTTAGTTTTGAAGGGATATAACAGTATTTGTTGGATCACCCAACATTCACTTATTTTTTGTTGTGTGTTGCTTACCAAGCACAATGGAAAAAAAAAGTAAATCTTACAAAGTTATATTCTTAACTAACGTATGACAATAAGTGTGTGTGTGTGTGTGTGTGGGGGGGGGGGGGGGGGGGGGGGGGGGGGGGGGGGGGGGGGGGGGGGGGGGGGGGGGGGGGGGGGGGGGGGGGGGGGGGGGGGGGGGGGGGGGGGGGTAGGCACCATTTTCCATGGGGAACCAAACTCAGTGTGATAACGCGATACATTTGATAAAAAATTGTGGATCCAATACTATTACATAGAGAGCTTGGTCATGTCAAACGGGAATATGATTTCCCAACTAGACAGATGCACCAGCCCTGAAAGGCACAGTGGCTGGGCCAACCTTATTAACCCTTGCAATTAATGCTTTCAATAATATAATGATTATCCTGAACACACTACACAGAATTGCTTTAGCAGTCCGTAGATGGACATACCAGCCACTGTGGAAAATAAAGGAATTAAAATAAAACAAACACAGGAGATACTGGCTGCGTTCTATAAACGTTTTCTGGCCTATTAAATGCTGTCAGAAATTGTCTAAAACACACACACACACACACACACACACACACACACACACACACACACACAAACATACATACATACATACACGAGATAATAAAGACATACTAAAGAACTAACACAAATAGTTATGGGTAGAAAAACCCTTTCATTGAAATAAACTGCATACAATTGCAAAATCAAAAACTGTTTTAGCTCCCTAATATGCAAGTGTCAATATAATGTAGCTAAACTGGCCCTGAGGAAGACAGCCAGACTGAAGTTGTTGTAATGGACACTGCAGACAAGTGGTCATGTCCTTACGTGAGCTACAGTCACAGTGATATGATGTACTGGTATACCTCGTTTTTAAGCATGTTACGATCAGCGTTTAACTATTATATATTCATCTTGAAATACATTAAATCAAATCAGTGCCAGAGACTATTGTAACGATACCGAAAACTGTACCTGCAAAAGTAACAGAACAATGATTTACCTTGTCTGTTTGCAAACTCACAGGCTGCCCATATCTGCAGTATGTGACAAAATGTTCACAGTTATTCCAAAGCAGACTATAAGGTGTGGCTCCAACAAGTTTCTCGGCTCTTCTTGCTACCTCTTCGTTCGGAAGTTGCTGTTTCTGGATGATGTTGTCCATGTTGTTCACTATAATGCTGGACCCATAGGCAAAATCTTCCACAGTGTCAATTCGTATACTAGCAATTTTTGAAAGCACGCCCAGTAGTAGTCTCTTGTTCGTCACAACTTTCTGAATCTGACGGCTGTCGTTGGTAAGCACAGGCAGGATGTCTGGCATCAAGTGAGCAACTTTATTGTCGCCGAGATAAATGCCAAAGTGAATGAAGAGAGTACGCGGCACTTCTAACAAATCGCCTCTCTTAAAAGAGGACCAGTCAAAGTAGTTTGCATTTTTATCTCCGTCTGTCAAGATAGTAGCAAAAAAATTGAAGTTGGTGAAAAGGAACACCTTCTCAAAGAGAAACGTTAACGAATCAAGCATTTTTTTAGTGCCGTCGCATATTCTATTCCGGTACTTAATTCCTTGCTTTTATCATAAGCGGGTAAGGAGGAGACAGGGTGACATCATAGACTTGCTGAAATGGTGATTGGCTCTACTGATTTTGAGTCACGAAAACCGTGAGTTCTGTCCCACAGAAGCTAGTTAACAAGCCTGATGGTCAATTAGTCTGTTTGCTTTATTGTTTACACGTATTCCACTAACTTACAGTAGTAGTATGGCAAGTTAAAGTCTTACTACGGTTGCAGCACGAGGTTTCCTTTATTATGGAGGTACCAATGCATTTTGTAAGAATAAAAAAAATATTGTCAATATTAATTTATAATTGATTCTGTTGTAGCGTGCATGGGTGAATGTTGTTGCAAATAAATAAATAAAATGTATTGATGTACCTTTTTTTGCAGAATATTGCATTTACTTGAACAAGTACAAAGATGAACAACATCAAAGCACAAAGTCTGACCTTTTAATATGATCCTCTCCAATTTCTGAGCAAACATTCCTACCTCTTTTATTATTAGCACACACACACACACACACACACACACACACACACACACTTTTTGGTTATAGCCTGTTGTACATGTTCTAATTCGGGTTGACGTGTTCAGTATGAATCTGCAAGTTCATCACTACAAATCTTGAAATAAATAACCTAGTATATTATTTTGAGAACCCCCCACAGTATGCATTCATGTTACTTGATTGCACACGTTGCACAGGAGATAAATTATTAGGGGATCACCCGCTTTGTGCTCAAAGTTGATTGGGGTGTGTTTCAATTTCAGTTGGGTGTATTCTTATATGTTTTTATAAGAAAAAACGGTTTCAAAGCTAGTTGGTCAAGATTTACTGAGTTATACTAAACTATACAATCTCTGTGGTCTTACTGTTTATTTTATAATTTGTTGCTATATTACCTACTAAAAAGTGGTACAAGCCACATGAAATGACAGTGTTTTAAAAAACGTGTTAGAAACAATGTGTTACCGTTAATAGATGCTTCAGCATTCAAATAGCGAGTCGTGTATGTGACATTTTGTGCCTACTGGTGTGCATTCATGTTGTGAAACTTCTTTGGGGACTGCAGTATACTGTACTGTACACCAATATTGCCTTAGTTTCGAGCGCGGTACAATAACATTTCAATAAAAATAAGTGTTGCTAATATTACTATAATAGTAAATTAATGATTAAAACTATGATTGCAAAGCGACGTGTAAAGTTCTCTTATGTTTATTTCAAACTTCAACCATGTGTTTCCCTCATGTGTTTTTAGGTTTGCACTGTAAAATAGTTATAGCTGTCTCGTCGTTGCGGCTTTGCAACTACAGCCAAAAACAGTGTCTCGATGCCGTCTGTCACTTCATACTGTGTTCATCAGCATGTCAGTTACAGTACAACTATAAACTGATACTTACTTTTGTTGCAGCCTAGTGCAAAACGTATTTCCTAAAAAAAATAATCTGCATGAACTGACATGCAACACAGAGATGTACCATTCAGAATATTCATTTAAAGAAGCATGATTTTTACGAGTTCAGTTGTCTTTTTCCATGTAAGAATATTGTTTGTGTGCTTTGTTGTTTTATTTGGTTCTTGATTCAGATATTGCAGACTGACGCGTGTGGTAAATGTAACGGTTTAAAACAATGACCAGCTACTACAATCATAAAGTGAACAATGTGGATGGAGAATATAATAAAATGTCCTGATGCGTGTGTTTGATTATGCTTTTTGCACGAAATTTCAATTATTGCTTTGGAAACTCTGATGGCATACTCATTTAAATAGGTTGGCTTGTAGCCAAGCAGTTGGCATATGGCAATAATTAACTTGCTTGATGAAATACGTAGCCCCTTCTAGTGTTTCGCATTAAAAATGGCCGGGATTTAATATCGGGCAACTGATCAATTCTGTCGGAAAAGCTTAATATCTAGATCTCGTTTCTAGTACGACGTCGGGAGCACACATACGATACAGGTAGTGTATCTATACAACGGTGTACACACTACTTGCTCATATTACCTGTCGTATTTCACTGACACCAATTACTTGGCTTATAAATACGACAGGAGGACCACAGTCATTTCACTCATTGAACTTTGAGCAACGTGGCTGCTCTAATTTATGCTGTGTATTTAAGACACAGTCTGAGACAATTACAGAGACATAGGGCATCGAAAGTGCGCAGTATCAGCATTTGAGTTGAAACGTTGACTATATATTTTTATGAATTAAAGATATACATTTTTGGAGCAGAACTGAGTGTGCAGTTCTCTCTTTTTTCTATATTGATTCCCCCTTGTGAACTTGCACCTCGTTTACTTTGATGTGCGGACCCTTTCCCCTTTAGTTTACGCAGTATCTTTGACGTGGTTTGTTATTTTTTATTATTATGTATTACTATTGTTATTGTTATAATTAGGTAGCCTGTTATTATTTTGTAATGTTCACAATTTCTTCCTATCTGTTTTAAACACGTGTAAAGCGTTTTGAGATACTGTGTATGAAAGGCGCGATAAATAAATACAATTGCAAATGTAAATCAATCAGGAAATTACAGTGATCCTCTGTTCTGCTGAGGAGCATGTGCGTGCAGGGGCCTCCGCCTGTTTGATCCCATGTTATGGCCTGCTAGCAACATTTATTTTAATGGCAAGTTTCAGTCCTTTTAATCCTGTTTGAGGAAAACGTGGGGTGTTAATTAAAAAAAAAAGTCCCTATTAATTTGTAATTCTAGCAGTAGGCCTAACTGTAAACTAGCTCTACTGGTAGGCCTATAATGTTTTCTTTTTGTTGCTGTTTGGACATATGCCTTTACTGATTTTCCTGTCCGGTTTGTCTCCTAACACAACCCACAATTCCCTTTAATAATTATTCTCATTATATTTTGTTTTTTAAATGTGTCACATGTGTTCTAACATATTTCATAATTATTTAGTTAAATATTAAATTAGACTTGTGAAATAATCTTTATTAGTAACACAATGCTGTGTTTATGGTGCAGTTCCAAACGTGTACATTACATGGGAATATATAACATATACAGAATAACTTTGATAGAACGTGTTTTGGTGTAACGTTTTTGGTTACTTGTACCTCAAATATACTATTATTTTATTAAGTTTACTAATTCAAATATAATCTTACAGAGACTGTCTACTAATCTAAATCCTTTTTTTTTTTTTTTTTTTTTTTTTTACAAATGTTGCAACATTTTTGTAGGCTATAGGTTTTCCACATGGATTCCTAATATATTACAATTGTAACTCATGGGTGAAATTTGCACCATTTAAAAAAAAAAAAAGATACTTAAAAAAAAATCAAGAAACTACATAATTTAAACTTCTAATTGCATTAGTCCTATTGTCATTTCACAAAATGCACAAACTGCGCATGTTTCTTAGGACTGTGTGGCTGTTGTATGCCTATGCTGGTTAGAAATCCCACTTGTGGATGTACGAATGATTTTACAGAATTCCATAGAACGCTATTATAATTATACTATATATTATTTAATAAGGTTAAAATTCGTAATAACAAAACCCTCTTGTACCTTACTTTTGATTGATGATTGATGAGATGATTGAATTGATTGACTATATATATATATATCTATATATATATATATATATATATATATATCTATATATATATATATATATATATATATATATATATATGGAGAGACTGGGCACATTTGGAACACAGAAATTGGACTTCTTCAACCAGAATCAAATATCACTTTTTTTTTTGTGATATATACCCATGTTACCAGTTTATGGATCCAGGCTTTTTGCATTCTCATCCCTGATCTCTATACTTATAATTGATACAATTGATTGTTCTTAGTTTTGCTGTTTCTTGCTGGAACATGAGGTGCAATAATGGCTTCCTAGGTTGGAGCCAGTTGTAATAAATGTTACAGTTGACCCAATACAACATTAGCTCAACTATATTTGGGCACATGAAGCTTGTACTGAAAGAAGCAAAATGTACATAATGTCACAACTGTGACTAAAAGTGACACATTCTTGCTTAAAAAGGCATTTAGATTTAAATAAATAAACAGTTTAAAAAGTAGGGCACAAGAAAATGGCCTTATACGAAAATTGTTATTTTTCAATAAAGATATTCTGTTTTTGCATTAAATAAAAACAAAAATATTTGCTTTATGTGTAAAATAAAACATTCAGTTCTACTTAAATGTGTTATTATTTATTTAATTAGTCTTTACCTTACATTTCAGGCACTCTTCCTGTATATCAGCTCTTATGAGGTTGGTACAGGACAGTTGTCTGTATCAAAATCTGGTAAAACTAGCTCAAATTGTCTGTGCATATTGGAAAGGTAAAACATATTACAACTGTCCCTGGTCTCCGATATATTTATACTTTGTGAAATCTAATCCCACCATATAGTTACTATTATTAATTGTGAAAAAGAGGTATATACACACCTCTATCTGATTCTGTTAACAAAATAATTGTGTTTATCATTTTTTTTCTTTCAAAATATGATATTCTGTTAAAAGGTGTAAACAACGTTGTGTGGAATAAAGACTTGCACTGTTTATTCAGTCATGCAGGACCTATTTGGCCAATAATACCCTGTTTTTTGAAGGTTCCTTTTTTAGAAGAGCCTAGTTGAGAGAACGTGTTTGCTTTCCATGGGTGTTCTTGATAACACCTACTTTGTAGCTTAATGACAAGCAAGTGATAGAACAAATCTAAAATGAGGTTCAGACTTGTGAAATTAAGCAACGCGGTGTTTCAGGCAGGAACTCACCTCATTCAGTCAAATCAAGTGTTAATAATCAGACATTGTCAATCGAAATAGCAGTACCTATCGTTAACATCACAATTATTTGTCCAATAATTATTAAGGAAAGGATTTAAATCTTACCTGATCCATTACCTTCCCGCTGTGAGTTAGCTTGCCTCATCATCCCCCAGTCTCCAACTGTTTTTTGGCTCGTCTAAGGGGGGCAGCTA
This sequence comes from Polyodon spathula, assembly GCF_017654505.1. Lineage (NCBI taxonomy): Eukaryota > Metazoa > Chordata > Actinopteri > Acipenseriformes > Polyodontidae > Polyodon > Polyodon spathula. The sequence goes on along the minus strand of NC_054535.1, from coordinate 30,107,491 downwards.
TCCTGCCCCTTGCCCGTGGCTTCCCTTACAGTCAGCCTCTGCACTTATCAGCGGGAAAATGTATGGGCAGGGGTTCCCTGAGGCGAGGGCAAAGGCCAAAGATGTATTAGGGCCTATATGTTAAATGTTTTATACAAGAACACATAATATGCATAAATGTGTTATTGTGTCAAGTCTGTAATAAATATTTTATCTATCGCGTGAGTTAGCTGACTGAACTTATGTTTCTTGTCTTTTGTTCCTACTTCATAGCTTTACTTTGAATCCTTCAGGAATCAGCATTAAAAAGACAAAAGTACATTGCCATAACCCTTTTAATTAAATTAGCTTGTTAGGTCAGGCTTAGTGAGACTTAACTATACAACATAATTATGTGAAAGAAGAGATACTATTTGGTTTATTTAATCTTTGTAATCCAGAAAAGCAGTCAAAGACTGTATAAACCGGCCACCAGAGGCATCAGATTATAGAATTATATATATATATATATCTTATATATATATAGATATAATATATATATATATATCCTATATATATATTGTGTGTGTGTGTGTGTGTGTGTGTGTGTGTGTGTGTGTGTGTGTGTGTTTAATACTGTATTTAGGGTTATATGACACACACTGTTAATTAGACTGTATCTTAAAATGTATATCCCCTTTTCAATACAGCTACAGAAAGAGCTTTAACAGATTGCTACAAGATTTGACAAGGAGAAGCTTTCATTTAACCCCTGCTCAATTGCTTTTTCTGTTACTCCTACTGATGGTGATAGCATTCAGACAAATAATGCAAGTACCTGGGGAATCCGTCCCTTGTCCCATTAAACTAGAAAAGGAGATCATGACCTTAGTGAAACTGAACACATCTTCATGTTTTGTTCCACCTTTTAGTAAATGTTGGATATTTAACCATCAGTGCTGACAAAAAGATCAGCAGTCTGGACAACAATGGCTCTCAGCTTGGGGCTAATAACCTTTAGCAGCTGGGAGGATTCACTGCTGACCTGCAGGGCTTCCACTTGCTGTGGACTTTCATTGTAGTGATGGATGCCTAGGCATTTATCTTTGTTAAAAATCTGACATAGCATTCTTTTTTCTCATTCTACCTTCACTCTTTACAAAATATTTTCCTGAAGATCTCCACATGACAAATGACTCCAGCTTGCCACTGTTGATAAATGGCTCTATCAAGCAGCATTTCAGTTCTTAATAATAAAGAACCTGCTTTCCCACCAAGTGTGGCAGGCTTGATTTATACAGAGAAGATGCAAACAAAGTATTGAAGTTGCTGATGAATACTTGTGCACTGTGCTGAATATTTCATAAGATACGTTGAATTTTTTGAAGGAATTGTAAAAAGTGTGCAAAAAAAAACTGCATCATGAATTTTTTCCATGTTACTTGAAACAAAAGGAAGCTTGTATACTTTCTGGAAATAACTTTTATCCTTCAAGGAAAACAGTTATATATTTCCTTCAAATGTACTCTTTGTCTGAGAAAGAGGGCCCTATTGGCATATAATACAATTAAGTTTCAGTTTTTTTTAAAAAAGCTAACAAAGTACTAACTCTGAAAAATAGCTTTAGCATTGTTTTTTTTCACTTTTGAATTTATGATATAACATATGGGAAGCTGTTTAGAAGTACATTACAGAAACATTTCTTTGGCTTTCTCTGGTTGAGCTACTTATCCATGAATGCTTCAAATTCTGCTCAAGACTCCTCATGAGTTTCCTGTGTAAATATAATAGAGACGGTTACTGGTGGAATGACCAGACTTCAAGGGTTTAGAGTGATGTTTGTTTGCAAAAAGTGCGTTCAACTTCTAATGGTACACAATAAACTCTTATTACCACTTCCTGTTGAAATCTTTTGTTTAAGTATTTACATCTTCCTTACCGATCCCTGGCTACCTAGTTTAAAATCTTTGTCAGGTGTCACTTTACCTCATGTGATGAAGAATCCAAGTAAATAATGTTAGAATTTAGTGAAGACTATGCATAACATGAAGAGACTGGTCATTTTAAATTGCTGTGCACACCTATATTATTTCCAGTAAAGAGACACTTTTGCTTGTAGTATCCATGATGCACATTTTTTTGAAGTACTTGCAAAGGTTGACTCATCAATTACAGTAGACCACGCTGTATATTTCACCATTGTACCAGTTTGGGAATTTTAATTTAAGTACTGTAAGTTAGAACTTAAATTTTTTTTATTAATTATAGTTATTTTGTGTTGTACTGGTACTGCTGCCTCCCCAACCCCATTATTTGTTTGAAGTTGGAATCACGTACATTTTATACCGATATGCATTTAAACTTTTCTAAAAATGCATTGCAGAGAATTTTAATTAACCAGTGCTTGTGTGTTTTGTATCTTAATTATTGCAGTGTGTTTAAAAAAAATGTTAGTATTGACTTACCACAACAAAGCAGTGAGCAGAAAGCTGGCTTTCTACAAAAAAAAAAGAATGTCTGCTTACATCACATTTAGTGACTATGAAACTGGACATTTTTGCGGCAGGTCATCTTTTAGGTTTTTGGTACATTAAAATTTTGCACTATTACTAAATGAAAATACAAATCTTAGCTTTTACTCTTTAAAGGCTTAGGGTTAAACAGTTAAACATTAAAACTTCTAACAGAATTGGTCTTGCAAACAGAGTCACACAGTGACTGTGTCACCACTGCTATTATATTAATATAGCTATATATATATATAGATAGATAGATAAATAACATTATATATATATAATATATATATATATATATATATATATATATATATATATATATATATATATATATATATATGGTTATGGCAATCTGTGACAAATCAAGGATTACTGCTTTATAGTAACATGTGAACGCACAAAGACGCCTTAAACCACAAATATGAATGGAATTGCAGACCTAAGTATGCGGTGACCCTGGGCCAGCACAGCACTGTGAACGGGGTCTATTGCGTTGAGTTAGATTTATACTACAATTCAAAACACTCTTAATTTGCATTGGAAACGACTGAACAAAGCAATGACAACTGCTGCAACAGGCACCATGTAACTAGCTTTATTGTAACCTGTTGACATCAGCCTCAGGCTCTCATATTACCTCAACAAGACCTTTAGTTGTGCAATATAACCCATTGGGCAATAGATTGAATGTCAAATGTTTTGTTGTTATTTTTCTAGTCATTTAAAAAAAATATTATATATATATTAATATATATATATATATATTAAAATGAATGAATTCAAACGGAATTTAACAAACATCCCCTATTTACAATACATAAATAATGGGTGACAGCCACTTGTCGATAATTTTAACTTGGTCAGATAATTCAATCTGACTAATATAGGTGTATTTCATGTTTCAAATTTTGATAAAGACATGAATATGAAATATGTAATTCAGTCTTACCCACTGAAATATCTTCGTTTTAATACTACAATAGCTTATTTAAAACTGTCACGTCTGATTCAGACTTGCCAAGTGGTCCACGCAAATACAGATTAGAAGAGCTTGTCTGTAGAGTGGCGACAAAAGCGACACAGCGAATATTTGTCCTTTTGTCTGGAATTTGATTAATTATTTGTTTTGGTCATCTAGATTAAAACAGGGAATCAGAAACACAAATGCCTTTTTTTCTAACCAACTATCCTAAGAAAGGGCAATCATCCAAATCCAGTTTTGAAACAAGATTGCTTAGCAACCTCTGTGAAGAAGTACATTGGAGAAACAGTGGTTCACAAAAACCCTTGCATCAAATTAGTGAGTGTTTATTTACAACATCCTGGGTTTCATTCAGAATACAGAAGGCTGGTCTGCCTTGTGCAAGCAAGTTCTAAGTTGTCAGCTTACATCAAAAGAAGGGGCTGTCTGTTCTCTCTGGCAGACGCAATTTTATTCCACTGAAAGACCACACAAGTAAAGCGGCAGCTTTTTCACTTCCTGTATGTCTCCCTCTCGTCAAATAACTAAAACTGTGTTCTATGTAAACTGTCTCTGAGTTCAAAGTACCTCACGCACCATGCTGGTTTCTTGTTGTACAAGAAATCTCAGATACAATGCAGGAAAACAAACAAACAAAAAATGTGGGATTATTCAATGCACATTCACTTCAATAAATTCCACATGTTTTAGGACTTAGTGAACTACATAGCAAATTATCCATTCCAAGGCAAATGTATAATATGGCCACAGTGGAAGATCTGTCCAATGTCTTTTACAGAACATTTAGTTATACACATATACATAACATACATGTTTGTTATATTATTTATTTCTATACTTATTTTTTTTTTATTCGCGTGAACTTTTACTGTATCCTCCCCATTAGTTTTAAACTGACAAGGCATGAAATAGACTGTTGAAGGGTGAAGTGGTACTAAATTGAAGCTTGTGTAAGAGAAGGCTGCTACACACTATCCTCTATAGTCTTTTAATTTATTTGCACAACAACTAAAGAATTGGGCACTCAGAAAACAGCTTCAATGCACAGTATCTAAAATTGTGGAGGAAAAATCATACTTTCCGTGGAAAAATAACCACAGCTTTATGACAAAGATCATCGCAGTAATAAAAATATAGAGATGAAAGATAATTTATGGGAGACAATTTCATTGAAGCTGGCAATAAATCACAAATACCAGGCTTATCCATATATGTTGAAATACCATCAGACAAGACTCTTATAATTTCCACATCATGTTGACCAATATGTACCAGTCTTGATCATAGTTTTGTCAATAGCAATTTTTAATAGTCTTGTAGTTATGGCAGTTTAAAATCTGTCGCATCAAAAGTTTCTTGTTGCCTGGTGAAAAAACCCATCGCCTCTGGTGTGTACCACACTGAAACTGCCAGGGATAGGATTCAGAAGCAGAGTCAGATACTGTCACTCTCTAATACAGTTTCACAATTATGCACTATATTAAATGGGGTTATAAGTGGAATGGGTATTAATGCACATAAGCATGTTAATTTGTTTTTTATGTGAGCTTCTATGTGTTATGAAAATTGATGAAGTAATAACTGCTTGGGGAAATATGTTCCTTACTGTGGTTAGTTGACATATCATATACCCTTGTCTGGGAATTTGACCCTGCCTGTGAATGGGAATGCAGGAACACCTTCCACGTTCCCAATTGGAATACTGATTCTAGGTAACAATTTCATACCATGCAAAGCACAGAACAATCAAACAGTTCAAGATTAAAAATGATAATGAACTTTAGTTGAACAGGTTTAATTGAAAATAAATACTCTTATCTGTCTTAGATTTTGTACCTGTAAATACTGTAGTATGTTCTTTGTAATAATACAAATAGATAAAGACAACTGTGTTTCAGTTGCAACTTACCATTTCTATCATAATTCAAAACCCATATTTATACTTCATGAACTAGTCGGCACTCGATCCTTGATTTTGTATCACCTTTGTTTTTAAGTCAGTCTGGCTATGTCCAGTGCTTCTCAATATTGAATAAGTGAATAAGTAATTGAGTTTCTTTGTGTTTTACTCTCCTTCAGTTTCACAAAATGTGAATTAATGTTTCTTTTTAACACAAGTAATATCTTGGTTTAGTTGTCTCATCAACTGTTTGAAACAGATGCAATATTCATTCAAATCTGTTACCAAAAATTACTCGGTAATAGTCCTTCCAATCATGAAGACAATTTGAGTCATTCACAGCACATGGTCGTTGGTTTAACACAATTTAGCTTCAAGTAATATATCCATACTACTGATTTTAGCCTCTGGCATTTACTTTGTAACAAATCTTCCTTTCATAAAAACTGACTCAATAAGTTTTCCTGTAATTACTGTTGCTAAGCTGTAGAGACTCACTCAAAATAAATTATTTTGGCTGTGTTAAAAAGGTAATGAGGTTTGTTTCTGAAACTAAATGTTAACATAGGACTTTGCTTCTGTCTGATTGTTAAGTTTTTGCTTCTGTCTGACTGTTCAGTTTTTCCTCCACCCCCCTTATATATTTTAATGTTGATCTTATTATCAGTACTAATTATGATGTTATTGCCTTTAAGTTTAACACTAAATAAAAGTGGGGTTTTGACTTCATAACCAGATAGTGGCTATGCCATTTGTAGTGTGCTAGTGCAATTAAATGCAGCTGCAGAAAGGAGAGACACTCTGAGAGTTACACACACACAAAAAAAAAATGTCACAGTGAGGGCTATCTGTCACCCCTTCTGTTGTTGTTGTAGCTCGTCACACTCAGTACTACCCATACTTGAAGAAAGCTCTGACAACCCAAGCTGTGGAGGAGTATTTCCAGCATCTCATACCGTACCGTGAAAAAGTATTTGCACCCTGTCTGATTTTTTGCATTTTTTCATATGTTTGACACTGAATGTTATCAAATGTTCAACCAAAATCTAATATTAGATAAAAAGGGACCCTGAGTGAACAAATAACATTTTGATATGTATTTCATTTATTTAATAAAGTTATGCAACACCCATTGCTCCTGTGTGAAAAAATAATTGCCCCTTTAGACTCAATAACTGGTTACTCCACTTTTAGCACAGTAACTACAACCAAATGCTTACTGTAGTTATTGATCAGTCTCTCACAGCGTCGTGGAGGAATTCTGGCCCACTCTTTCATGCAGAACTGCCTCAACTCAGTGACATTTGTGGGTTTTCGAGCATAAACTGCTCATTTCAGGTCCTGCCACAACATCTTAATGGGTTTAGGTCTGGCCTTTAACTAGACCATTCCAAAACTTTAAATTTCTTGTTCTTCAACCAGTCTGATGTAGACTTGCTTGTGTGTTTTGGATCATTGTCCTGCTGCATGACCCAGCTGCGCTTCAGCTTACGGACGGATGGCCTGACATTCTACTGTAGAATTCTCTGATACAAAGCAGAATTCATGGTTCCTTCAATGGCAAGTCGTCCTGGTCCTGATGCAGCAAAGCATTCGCAAATCATGACACTACCACCACCATGCTTGAGATTTTGGCAGGATGGCCACCCCTAGAAAGATTCACTACTGTTCCAAACTTACTCCATTTGGACAATATGGCTCTGACTGTGGTTTGGTGGAGCACCAGAGCCTTAGAAATGTCTTAGTAACCCTTTCCAGATTGACAGGCATCAAAAACTTTTTTTGGGAGGTCTCCAGGAATTTCTTTTGATCGTGGCATGATGTGCCTCTAGAACCTGTGTGATGACAACTTCACTCTGACGGTAAGGGTCAAAGTTAATCAGATTTATATTGGGCAGGGCTGGCCTGAATCAGACCTGATTGTTAACCAAAGTATTCAAACAGCTGACCCTAACTATTCCTTTTAATTGGGTTGAGTTAACTAGGGGGCAATAACTTTTTCACACCTGAGGATTGAATGTTTGATTATCTTGCACACCAAACAAAAGAAAGAAGCACCAAACTTTGGTGTCATTTTTTTCTCTCAGACACCCTTTATATACCACTATAACCCACAAAAAGATGTAACCAAATTCAATGTGAAAAATGTGAAAAAATGCAGAAAATCAGACGGGGCAAATACTTTTTCACAGCACTGTATATATATATATATATATATATATATATATATATATATATATATATATATATATATATATATATATATATATATATATATATATATACAGTGCCTTGCAAAAGTATTCAGACCCCTGACCAATTTTCTCATATTACTGAATTACAAATGGTACATTGAAATTTCGTTCTGTTCGATATTTTATTTTAAAACACTTAAACTCAAAATAATTTATTGTAAGGTGTCATTGGTTTTATGTTGGGAAATATTTTTAAGAAAAATAAAAAAAAAACAGAACCTCTGGGCGTGCAGTCATAGCGCCGGTACCACTAGTTAGAAATCTCATAAAATGCTTTCTTTTTAGAATCTCAACACAGTTGCATTAAGTCTGCAAGTTCTTGTGTGCGCTAAAGAGAAACATGGGCAAACTTATTATACATGGGCAATCTTATTATACACAGGTAATCTTATTATACACAGGTAATCTTATTATACAAGGGCAATTTTGTTATACACAGGCAATCTTATTATACACGGGCAATCTTATTATATACAGGCAATCTAATTATATACGAGCAAACTTATTATACACGGGTAATCTTATTATACAAGGGCAATCTTAATATATACAGGCAATCTTATTATACAAGGGCAAACTTACTATACAAGGGCAATCTTATTATACAAGGGCAATCTTATTATACAAGGGCAATCTTATTATACAAGGGCAATCTAATTATACACAGGTCTAATAAGACTGTAAAACACTGACGTTTATTACACCGTGTAACAATTTTTTTTTTTTTTTGTTCCTGGGTAGTAAGTGTTATTTCCTAATTGCTTATGCCTCAAAAGTATAGAAAATGGCTATTATTCCCCACAAACTTTGCTTTTGTGACCAGGACAGTGATATTTCAAAATATCACTATTTCCAATGGGAAAACGGGCAAATGTGTGTCTTTTCGTTCACATGACTACAAAAAGATTTAGAAGAGAATACAGTATAATTGTAAATCTCAAAAATCTACTCACTTCTAAATCTTTTGTAGTCATTTTTGTATTACTTTAGTATAAATACATGTTAATTTGGAGTCATATGTTGTTTTTTTCTGACTTTATGTGAACGAAAAGACACACATTTGCCCGTTTTCCCATTGGAAATATTGATATTTTGAAATATCACTGTCCTGGTCACAAAAGCAAAGTTTGTGGGGAATAATAGCTATTTTCTATACTTTTGAGGCATAAGCAATTAGGAAATAACACTTACTACCCAGGAACAAAAATTGTGTTACATAGTGTTATCATTCTCAATGCATTTTATTATTATTATTATTATTATTATTATTATTATTATTATTATTATTATTATTATATTATTATTATTATTATTATTAGATTTAATTAGCAAAACTTTTATCCAAAGCGACTTACATAAATTAAACAAAATATAACAATATATACATTACAGTCTTAGAATTAATTATGGGTGCAATTTGAAACTGACTTTTAAAAGCAGTCAGTATTCTATTATTATTATTATTATTATTATTATTATAGTATTATTATTATTATATTATTATTATATTATAATATTAATAATAATATTATTTAAATATTTATATAGCTTATCCAGGGTGACTTACAATTGTTACAAAATCACAGTACAAAGTATCACATTACAAAATTTCACATTATAGATAAGAGCAGTTGTAAAGTGCAACAAAATCAGTAGAAAAATATGAAAACCAAATAAGAGCAAAAAATAGAGAATACAGTAAATCTTTACATGTAAGAGTGGGTTTGACTAAGAGCAGTCCAGTATGAGCACGTAGTAAGTACGATGAGTGGGTGAGAATGGTTTCAAATAAGAGTAATTACAAAAAAAAATTAGTACAGATACCTGTAAGAGTAAAGTCAAATACAAGATATAGGAAGTAGTTATTTATAATTTAGAGTAGTAGAATGCGGCAAGGTATGGAGCAGTTCAGTGCAATTACAAGCTGATACAAGTACTGGTACAATTGGGTGCCGTATAGTCCAGTATAGTCGAGAGATAGTAGGGAGCAGAAAGGTCAAGACAGCGATAAGTGATGTGACAGAAATATAATGAGTTCTGGTTGTAAATCTCCCTCCCGACTTGTGAGGGCGCTAAGTAGCGAAAGGGGAAGTCTTTGGACGGGCTGGCCTGACAGGTCATTTCCAGGGTCGGGGAGTCGGTCAGCTTGGAAGAAGGTGAGACTCCGGTGCAGCAACGTATTGACGTGGAAGGTAAATGATGTAGCAGCTGCAGGCAATAGAGACAGCTGCAATCATTTACCAAGAGGTCATGCATGGTAGCATCAATGGGATGGAGAATCGTAAATCTTTTCCTTCGCATGGTTTGTGTTATAAACTGGAAGGACCATGTGAGAAGCAGAGAAAAGTGTTCTAGAAATATTTGTGAGTGTTCTGTTTGTTTGTTTGTTCATGTCTGTTTAATTAACTGTCTGTGTGTATCACTAGATGGCTAAACACGAATCCGGAGCTGTCGCCTTGGGCCAGCACAAAACTGGGTCAACATTGCATTAAACTGTCACAAGAAATAATAAATTATTATCACCCACCACGAGACTACTGCACGCACAGGACGGGTGACCATGGCAAGTATTATTGTGGGGCAGATAACTTGTCTTTATTATTTAGCACTGCAATCCCTGTTACTGTTCTCCGTGTTTTACACATTGATGTGTATTACTGGAGCTTATTATTTGGTCACCAGACCAGGATTACAAATAAAGTGTCCTTTTTTTCCAAACCGGATTACAATTGTTGGTCTGTGATTATTTCTGCACTGCATCACCTCTGTATCTGTTAATTACCGGCAGCCACTTTGCCACAGTGAGTACAAAAGTTTTTAATTGGATATGTTCAGCAATAGGGAGCCAGTGCAGAGAGTGGAGCATTGGTGTAACATGGGAGAAATGAGGAAGAGAAAAGACAAGGCAAGCAGCAGAGTTTTGAATGAGCTGTAGCAGATGGATGGCAGAGGCAGGGAGGCTGGCCAGGAGGGAGTTGCAGTAGTCAAGGCGGGACAGTACCAGAGCCTGAACTAGGAGATGTGTGCAGTAGTCAGTGAGGAAAGGTCGAATTCTGCATATCTTGCTGAGGAAGAAGTGACAGTAGCATGCTAGAGTAGAGATGTGCTGAGAGTAAGAGAAGGTGCCAAGGGTGTATGATGGGGTAGAACCCACCCCTGTGTGCATATGTATTATTTTGTATTTGTTGTATTATTATATATTATGTTTGACAGGATGAGCGAGGTGCCATCCACCATTATTTAATTTTGTATTTTAATACCTTGTGAGAATGCGTGACTGACGACTAGCAATTATTGATTTAGCTGACAGTCGTACATATTCAGAGGGGGAAAAGGAGAGAAGATCTGGGCATCATCAGCATAGAGATGATATGAGCAGCAATGGGAGGAGAAGAGGGGATCCAGGGAGCGAGTGTAGAGAGAAAATAGGAGAGGTCCCAGGACTAAGCCTTGGGGAACACCTGTTGAAGGTGTGCAAGAGGCAGAGGGTGAGCCACAGCAGGACACCCAGTACATGCAATTGGAGAGGTAGGAGGAAAACCGGGCAAGAGCCGGAGAGTCCCAGGTCAGCGAAGGAGGTCAGGAGAATAGAGTGGTCAACCATGTCAAAGCCTGCATAAAGGTCGAGAAGAATTAGAACAAAGGAGAGTGAGGCTGCATGGGCAGATAGTAGACAGTTAGTGATGGATAGAAGAGCAGTTTCAGTGTAGTGTGCCTGGCGAAAACCAGATTGGAGGGGGTTGAGCAGAGAAAGTGTTGACAGGAAAGCAGAGAACTGGTGATGTACCACTTGCTCAAGGGTTTTAGAAAGGAACTGGAGAAGGGAGACTGGATGGTAGTTCTGGAGGGATGATGGATCAATGAAGGTTTTTTTTTTACGATGGGAATGATGCAGGCCTGTTTAAAGGCAGTGGAGAAACAGCCAGAGAGCAGAGAGGCGTGAGAAGAGAGGAGATGAAAGGGAGTAGAGCAGGGGCAGCAGCCTGGAAGAGGTGAGTGGGGAGGTGGTCCAGAGCACACGTGCTGGGTTTATAGCTGTGGAGCAGGGCGCAAAGATCAGGGTCCAAGAGAGGTGAGAAGGAATATTAGGGGTTGCAGAGGGTGGTGAGGAGTGGGTGTGCAGAGGACAGGGGGTGGGTGGGGAGTTTGTGGATGTCTGTGATTTTAGAGGAGAAGGAGGGAAAGTTGTCAGCCGAGATAGAGGAAAGTGGAAGGGGATTGCTAAGTAGGGAGGAGAAGGTAGAGAAAAGTTTACGGGGATTCTTAGTGGAAGACTGAATGATAGAGTGGAAGTAGGAGTGTTTGGCAGAGTTGTGTAGAAGAGAAGGAAGAGAGGAGCGAGTGATATAGATCCAAGATGGCAGGGAGTTTAAGAGCAGGGATTTCTTCCATTTACAGTTTCATTGTGTTCCCACTGGATTGCATTTTAGGTCCTTTAGAACCTGAAAACTGCAGTATATCATTTTATAATAAATATTTCAACATTTATCGAATCTAGGGGCTGGGGGTGTTTAATGGTAATGTTTCTTTAAAAAAACATTTTTGGATTAGTGGGAAATGTCTGATGCAATCTGATATAATACCCAGTGAGTTATGAGATGAGTAACTTTGTGTGACTAACACAATAGTTTTTTGCAGCAATGATTTTCATTTAGTAAACGCAGGTTCCAAAACCCATTACATTTTAGGAAAAAAAATTGTCCTTTTATAAATAGCATCATATCATTGTTTATCCTACGTATACATATACAACTTTACACAATATCTACGTAATCCTGGGTTGCTATTTACGTGGAACAAAAGGACGACAACATATTTACTGAACCAAAATATCTGTTGAATTGAAGTTACTAGAGGGGCTGTTAAGAAAATGGAAACAAAGGCAGTGTTATAACAAATGACACATTGTTTTTTTGGAATGTAATGAAGTGATCTTAATATACTCCTCTAAACAAAGAAACCACTATCAGAGGCTTCTCCTACCATTAACCATTCACTGTTTCCAAGGTTTAAGTGGCCAGTGGCCGTTATTTACTGCTTACTTTAGTGAGAAGCTTGATCCCCAAGACTCCTTTTGTGAACTGATATGATCAGAAGATCATTACACCTCAGTGTAATTATAGGCTGTGGTAAGAACTTCAGCTCCAATATACTTTTAATTGTATCTAGGCTGCAAAGAAGCTGAAAACAGCAGCTGTTGCATTGGATACTTCCTAAAGGTTTCACATTACAGAGGGCAGCAATGTATGTTCAGGCTGTAACCATTCTGTTTCATTACCTGCCCTCAGAAGTCTTATAGTTGCTTGAGCTTCCACTCTGCTTAGAGCATTTAGACATTGACAACTATGGCAAGTGGAATTACTACAGTATAGTGCTTTATGCATTAATTCTGTCCACAACACAGTAGGCATTACCTACAGTATATTTGAAACAGATGCTGTATATGCTGAAAAATCTGTGTTGGTTTTCCAGTAGGGATCCTGAGTGTACAATATAATGATTTCTTATTTCTTCAGAGACTGCTTTAAATTAGTTTAATTTCTTCAGAGACTACTTTGCTGACAAGGAATGTTTTATTCTTGTCTTACTTAAGACCTTCAGGAAATTGAAGGTTTCCAGTGTAGAGCACAGGTAATCAGACTTTGTTCGAGACCTGGGAAGTGTAGTTATACTTACATGCAACTGAGAAAGACTTCTAGTTGTAACATAGACCCCGTTCACAGTACTGTGCTGGCCTCAGGGCCGCCGCATATTTAGGTATTCAACCCAGTTCACATTTGTGGTTTAAGGTGCCTTTGTGACTGAAAAGCAGGCCTAAAATGTGGCAGTAATCCTTGATTTGTAGCAGATATTTAGGTGATATTCTAGTTCACAGTAAACATAAAAGAATAAATGACAGAATAGGTTCTACAAATACTTGCACTAGTACATATAAAGTTTGTAAATACATAGACAAAATTAGAAATATAATTAAACATAAGAACACCACATTTCCACTAAAAACTAATACCTACTGTAAAAATAACAATGTTGTTTATGGAATAGCCTGTGAAAAATGTGATGAAATAAAATATGTTGGAGAGACTGGAACAACTTTATATAAAAGAATTCAGAACCACCTTTCATTAATTAGAAATAAAAAAAATGAATGAACCAATAGTACAGCAATTCACCAGTCAAGGACATGACATAAATGATATAAAGTTTGTAGTATTAGAACAAGTAAAATTAGATAATGCGACATATAGAAGAATAAAAGAAAGTAAATGGATAAATAGACTGAACACAATTATGCCAGCAGGACTCAACAGAAAAGAATGAACTAATTCATTCCAATAAATATATATATATATATATATATATATATATATATATATATATATATATATATATATATATATATATATATATATATATATATAAAGTTAAAAATAATTAAATAAACAAAATTAATTCAAAAGTTGTGCATGCTGATGTGCTGGGGAGACCATATCAAGGCTGATCCTCAGAGCCAGCATTGCATGATAATATAAATATAAGTTTATATAAAATAATGTTAATTAGAATTAATATAGATTTAAAGATATAAGTAAAAGTGATGTCACATATAGAACACCATTACATCATGTAAGAATAAATCATGGATTTGAATATAAACAATAACAAGTAGTTGTCATGCCGTCAAACACCTATAAATACCTCCAATGTTTTGATTCAAACACAGGCTCCCTTGAGAAAGATATGTACAACATATCGAAACGTTGGGCAGCTGGCTCTTTGAGCTAATATATATATATATATATATATATATATATATATATATATATATATATATATATATATATATATATATATATATATAATATTGTGTATATATATATATGTATATATATATATATATAATATATATATATATATATATATATATATATATATATAAAATATAAAAAAAAAACCAAAAAAAAAAACAAATATATATTATTGACTTTTTTTGTCTTAATGTTATGGTGTGTAACAGGGTGACGGTCCGAGCTTACCCCCGCCCACAATCACGTTATTCTCTCAAGAACACGGAGGTATTTAAAAAGCAGGAAAGAGCAAATTGCTAGTGTTGACAGGTGTAAATATTTATTTTTTGTAATGGATACTTCACTCAGATTGAAAATGACTAACAGGTTGTATATACAAGGAATGACATTCACAAGACAAGCTCACAACCGACCACCTAATAGTACTGTTCCCTCCTAAGGAAAGACACACCATTAAATAATAATAAATTAATTATTCAATAACTGGTTCCTCCTAGAATCATTTTATACAAAAAATAAACTATTATTTAACATTAATTCAATTTACAATAAACCATTCATATAATTTACATTACACAAGTTTCTTCTAATTTATTGTCAGTATTATTCTCTAGTCCCTAACCATCAGTAAACACTGAACAACATTACTCCTTCTCTTGGAAGATTACCGAACATATGGCTATTCTACACTTCCACACAAATTGTTACAGTTTCAAATTCTAAGCATGTTATAAGCTTACCAGTCCCATTAATCAATAAAACAAACAAATACACTTATTTTTTTTTTACTTCAAATAGTTCACAATGACGTCAATGGACGGGCATTGTTGTTGGTGCCCATAAGCAGCGGCCAATGACAGCATTGACCAGGCATTGACGTCATTGCCCAATTTTGTCGGTCAATGGTGTTATAAAGACCTAAATAACAACACTGGCTGGGTAACACTGCCCAGTAGTAGTTGGTAAAAGTTGAAAAAATCATATTACTGCGACTAAAATTAAAAAACAAAGTATTGCTTTATTCAACCAAATAATGCTCTGAAGAAATCTTTCATTTAAAATTATAAAAGTGAGATTTGCCAAAGTACAGTGTGTAAGAATGTTTTATACTTTACAATATAGCTGTATTCAACCAAATGTATTCAATATTAATATAACCAACGACACAGAGCTAGTGTTAAAATCAACACGATTTATCAATTGATTTTGTTTTATTACAACACAACATTTTTTCTTTACGGTGTACTTATTGCACCATGACAGGTTACTATGACACTTACAGTTACACAGCTTACCATTAGCTTTGTAATTGGTAAAACCTCATTTTGCAAGAACATTTTTTTTTTTTATAAAAACAACACGAAAAAATATTTCAGTATAGGCTAGAAGGGAATGTCACTTCCGCAGCTAGGTGGTCCTAAACAAGCGACAGCAAAAGTCATTAGTGTGTTTTTAAACCTCAGTAAATTAAATAGTAATAGTTATTTTTTTTTTAATATAAATAATAAAAAAAATTAGTAGATAGCATGGTCTACAGGCAGTACACACTTAATATGGGAGGACATAGCTACCGACAAGTATCGTTTACTTATTCATATAGTGTTGCTTTGATGATAAATTATAAGTTATAACATGAAAACAATCTGCACTATTAATAATTTGCTGCACTGCTGCAGTGAATACCAAAACTTTTGTCTGTATCGTAGACAACAACTGTAAAATCGCAGAGTTTTGTGAATAAATTGTTTGACATTTGTTGTCACTTTCCCTTATCAATCCCACAATGCACCGGTATAAACAATGCTTGACAAGAGCTGTTGGCAGTAACACCATTGCTCGAGATTCACTGGACATTGTTGACAATGGCCGGCCAATGACCAAAGTACTCTACATTTCTGTTATGAAAATAACTTCGCCCAAAATTAGCAGCCAATGATATCAATGGCTGGTCATGGTTGTCAGTGCCCAAGAGCAGCGGCCAATGACATCATGGAACGGGCATTGGTGTCATTGGCCGAATTCCTGACATATATATAGATACTGTATATTCATGTTAGTTCAACTCAGAGTTAGTCTTCATCATCCGGACAGCTATTGTAAAATAGAGCTACAGCATTCTCCAGCCAGATTGTCGTGAGACACTGGTGTTGAGCGCAGAAAAGAATCCCAAGTTTGCATTTATTTGCTTCCTTTCATTCAATGCATGTTTAGCGCTTCCCATGTGTTCTACAATGGTCTGCCTACGAGTGTAATCTACAGCCTTGCTGCATGAAGTACAAAACAGCACATTACCATCAATGTGAAATTCATCCTTGCCAAATTCGTTGATCTGATCTTTAGGGGTGATTGTTGTTGTTTTCTGAATTTTTGAACAACTCTGGATACTGACTGAAATAAATTGAAGACTCATTCAACACTGAACTTGAATACCATAAGCAGTTTTATCAGACAGGTATAGTTACGTAACTTTAAAGAAAAGTTGCCTGTGTTAATATTTATATATGCTATGTGTATCGATTTGGTTATTATCATTCAAACAAAAGAAAGTTTTTTTGCCCCGCCCCAAATGTAAAACAAAAAAATTTCCGACTTCATAGAAAATCTGCGTTTTCCTTGTTATTCCATAGCAAACAGATCCCTGCTACTGCTACGTAATCAAATTGTTAATGTGATGCGAAAAGGCAGATAGGCTGCTTTTTTATTTTTGGAGTGTTCACATATGAGAAAAGGTGGCCCTGGGCCACCTTAAATCGCAAGAATGAATGGGGCCATAGCCCCCCTTAACTGATGTTGAATGAGTCATGCCTCATGTCCTTTGTGGTTTGTAAGCAAGAAAGGCTAAATCTGTTTATCTGTGTCACAATCATAAATCCACAAAGATCAGTTGTAAATAGTATCTTTGTTTTAAATATCCCAGTTTTACCACATAATCTATTTTAATTGAAATAAATTCCACTGTGTGGATTAGATGGTAATCCTAATGGCATCTCCTTTAATTGCATTGTTTCAAAATAGGCTACTTTTTAGCTTGGGAGAAGATTAGCCACTCTCATTATACTGTCATCTGTGTTAATTCTGCTCTTCCAGTTGTAAAATAAAAAGTAAATTTAGGTTAGGACAGGATTTGGATCAGTTTCAGCAGTTAAAATCAAGGCCAGCAGAGGCAGTACCTACAGTGTAGGCAGTGAAAGTTTCTCCTTTTATTAAGTCGTTCAACACTGCAGACTAAACCAGTATAGAGGTATGTGAAGAATATTTCAACTAAACTGACAAGCTGCTATTGCAGCAACCTGCTCTCTGGTGTGCTAGTATATTGGTTCTTGAAACTACTGACACCCCTGTCTACTCGTACCCGGTCTACTGGCATTTCGATCTTATTTCCAATAGTAGCTTTCAATAAATGTTGTGATGGAAACATCAGAGTTAGTCATGAATATGAATGAACACTGCTGGATCAAACTAAAAAGGCAGCCAACTTTAAAGTATTGAGATGTTGAAATAGTTTTTTTAGAGAAGCGTGCAAAAGGCTTGTATTTGACTTCTAAAGGTCTTTTAGAAGCTGTTATAAAGTCAAAGTAGGCTACACTAAAAAATAATAAAGTCACACAGAAAGTGTGTTGGTACTTTGATTAATACTTTATATTGCTTTTGTACTGTATATGTTAAATTAGTTTAATGGATTGGCGAGTGGCGAGTCACACAGTGCAGGTTCTCTTCCTGGCTATGCGGAGATGCCAGTCTTCCCTGGGGATTCCGAAGACAGTGTTGCATTGGCTCGGGTGCTCCCATGGGTTAGGGAGGCAAAACCGACAGTTTTTCCAAATCGCGCTACAACAAACCCTTTGACCTTTGTTCTCCAGAGGTCGGTAGCTTGCTGACATCCGTTCTCCCGAGTTCCTGGGTATAAAAGAGGAAGCTGACTGGGACGTGGGATTGGAGGAAGCATACTGAACATTATTGGACATTCCAAATTAGGGAGAAAATCAAGGGTTAAATAATTGGGCACTGTGACAGAGATCAAATGACGTTTGGTGTTAGATCTCCCTCCTGACCTGAGGGTACTAGAGTACCCTTAAAGGGAGCAGAGTACCCTGGACTAAAAGGCATGATATTCCCGTGGGTAGGTGGAAGTCAGCCAGCTAGAAAAGGGACTGAGCTACGGTACCCGAACTGAATGACCCGAATGGGAAACGACGTGGCATCCCTAGAGTGGAGAAGTGGATGTGCTTGTTAACCAAGGGGTCATGAGTGAGGGTATAAAATAGGGGCATAGCAAAATAATCTGTTCCTTTGTAAATGGTTAGAAAACAACCTAAACGAAGTCCCTGCATTTAAAAGAAACCATGAGTGTTCTGTTAGTCTTGTATTGTAAACGTCTTGTAAACGTTGTTTGTTTGTTTCATCTGTTTTCAAGATTACTAACACGATCTGGAGCTGCAGCCGCAGGCCAGTTTTAAACCCGGACACCAGCATTTACTTTCCACTAGGAACTGTCTTGTCACCACAAGCACTTAATTCACATACTGTAGAAACTGCGTCTGTGTTTTGTGTGGGTTATAAAACTGGACTTTTGGTTGCGGGTCAAACCCGTAGGATTATACAAACTGAATATACACTGCTGTATCACTTCATTCATCTATTATTTACTGGTATTTTCCATAAGTCTCTGGACATTGTAAAACATTTCAATAAACACCCTTGCACCTGTTCGTAATTGTCTGTGTGATTTGTACCTGCACTGCACTCACCTGTATCTAGTCACCACTTTGCCACAGGCACACAGATAAAAAAAAAATAAAAAATACAAAAACTTGTTTACTAACATCTTAACAAATGTGTTTCCTTGTTTACAAATGGTTGAAAAAATGCAATTATGGTCTTTTAAAAAGTACTTTAAGTCTTTAAAATTATTTTAAACAAACATAAGTAACACAATAGTCTCAGAGCTGGGAATTTATTAACAAAAATGTGTTAGATAGTAAGCTTGTCATTAACAGTTCAAAAAAGTGTCCAGTAAAATAAAATGTTATTTACTTTTTTTAACATATTTGTTGACTGTTATTTTGTGCTTGTGGTACAAAATACGTATTGAAAGTTGTTTCTTCATTAATGTATCTAATTAATTAGTAATACATTCAGGTGTCCAAATTGTTGCTTGATTATATGAAAATACAGGGTGCCAGTACCTTCCATTTTGTTTTATATTATATACTATTTATTATTTGTATTTTTAGGTATAGTTTAGTGCTGAAAGGTTAACATGATGGGACCAGGAATACATGTACCTGTTCAAAGACATTTAAAAACATCACCACAGCACCATAGGTGTCCTTTTTTTATTACTTTCAACAGATTGGTGTTATAAAACACTGTGCTGCTTTTCCGCCTCATTTTACAGAGATTTTATTGCGATCACTACATCAACACTCCTAGAGATTTTGGTGATTCTAAACAATGGATAAAATGTTTTTTGTTTTTGTTTAAATCTAGTGTAAAATAAAAAATAAAAGAGAGAGACTTCTAACACCCCACTGTGGTGTAAAATGTAAATTAAATAGAGTGCTGGGTTTGCAAGACTACCACACGCTTGAGAAAGACTTGTAGCACAGGATATAGAAAACCTTTCATTCAGGGCTTAGTATCTCAGTCGACAGGTACTTGCTAGTGATTTGTGCAAAGAATTGAAGGCTTGTAAGGAATAAGGTTTTATTTAAAAAAGAAATTCTCTCTGGCCCCCATTTCTTTTGATATATATATATATATATATATATATATATATATATATATATATATACTATATATATATATATATATAATAATTAACTTCCGCAAACTTCTATATATATATATAAAATTATAGTATATATATATTATATATATATTAGGTGCTCAAACAATGCGATCCATAAATTATTCTCCTGACGGTAAACAATGATTTTTGTAATAACTTGCCAACAGCACTTGATAAAATACTAAATTTCTGCAACTTCTTTACTTTTTTTCATTATTGTTACAGTTTTTTACTCTGGTGGCAGGTTCAGTTTCTGCTTTTTAATCCATTGTCTTAAATACAACCAGGATTTAATTACCTAAAGTTATCAACAATATGAAGACCTCGTCGCTACCAACACATTGCACTGGTCAGGCCACTACTCACTGATTTATAGAACTGACTGATTTATAGAACTTACTATTTAGAAACTCTGGTAAAACTTTTCAGTGGGGTTTCGATTACACAAATACACAGAATAGATTAAATTAAATTAGATTAAAATTGAAGATCTTGAGACTTTGAGAACCACAGGACAGGGAAAAGATCTCCCATGTACATTACTTTTCTTTCAAAACACATATGGATCCTACCTGAAAGATGACTTCTTCATAGCTTTCTCTTTAAAATTAAATGCACAAACTGTACTCTCACATCAAGCTATTTATCAATATATGAATACAACTTGAGGGTCACAAAGAATAACTTAAGCCTTTAGTTTTACAACACATTAAAAGACCACCATGACACAAACATGTATCCCTACACACATGATCTTTTTAGAAATTAATTGGACGGCTTATTTATTTTATTCTAAAGGACATATAGCACACAGCTCACTGGAAACACTGAGGCTTCCTCTTTGTATGTAGCAGAATAATTAGATGTCTGCACTAAACAAAAAAAAACAAAAAAAAACTGTAAAGTGGGTTTGAAAGAATGTGAAGATGTGTATGTGTATATTTAGTTATAATCCTACTGTTGCTAATATAAAATATAACTAGGATCATTAGCATTAGCTGGAAGAATTTGCTGGATAACTCTAGCATTACCAATTTTGGACTGGAATAATCTAAAAATGAACAATTAACAGTAACATAACGCACCATGTGGGTCAGTGGCGGCTGGAGGCCAGAAGAAATGGGGAGTCAGAAAAAAGGAAGATGGGCTTTTGGGTCCCATTAAGCCCCCAGCAACAATAGAATCTTATTAGGCGTTACTGCCCTCTATCTGCTATGTCTGTTTGTTTCCCCTTGGGACCAGCTCAAGCGTGCGGGCGTTCGGGTGTAAGGTAAACTTTTGAAGGTACAGTCAAAAGCAAATCCCCACTTTCCCATTGGGTTACTTCCTCTTGAGTAATCTTTTAAATATAAATGCCCTTACACTTTTAAACAATAGCACAAACAAACAAACAAACAAACAAACAAGCATATAAGCATTTGGGAGATAGGAGATAGAAAATTACTTGCATCAAACAGATAATCATTAAATATAGTTTAAACCCTTATATATTACATATATTACTGGTTAATTTAAGAGAGTTGTGCTTAAAAACTTAAAACAGTTTTAATGCTGGAAGTTTTATGTGATGTAGTGACTTTATTAATGTCAATAACTTTCACTCTACATATATCCTCGCTACACTGGAGTAGCTGCATGCACAGTAAGGATGTGAAAGCCAGTGAGCAGGCAGAAGCACGCTTGATATATCTGGAGCTTGAGGCGAGTTGTAAATACGCTACCTTAAAGTTTTATTTTAGGATACAAAAAAAAAAAAAAAATGGTTTCAGCACTGGGGACCTAAAGATGAAAGGGAGGGGTGTTACAAACTCAGTTCACAGATCAATGGATTTTATACATTCAACATTTAAATACATGTATGCATCTTTTTATAATAATAATAATAATAATAATAATAATAATAATAATAATGTAAAAGTAAAGACAGACTATATAAGGACACATTTAAGCCAAACATGTCCATTATACAATTACGATGAGGGTCTTAATCATTCAAGAAACCAATTTGTTCCTTTTTTCTATTTAACCAAGGTGGAACCTTTGTGAACGAGGTCTAATATAGTTATAACTTGGCCTAGAAGGCTAGCAAAACCGACAGAATAATTAACAGCAAAACCGACAAGATAATTAACAGCAAAACCTGTAGGATAATTAACAACATAGTAATACAAAATAACAAATATAGATCTCAAATACAAATTGCTACATGCTGACTAAACGTAAAAGGACTACTTGCACGTCCTGGACGTCCGCCAACTATTCCAGTTAGTCCAGGTGCTGTTTGAATGACAGTGTAAACTTAAAGCCTATAATATTGATGGTTTATTATTCAAACAATCTTAAGCTGGATTCTATTCGACAAGTATATATGACACAGTAACTACACAATCAAAACAGGAATAAGAGGCTCATAGCACATTCACATGGAGGTAATCAGTACTGCCAAAGAAACAAAACCAAAAAAAGAGGTCAACTGTCCCAACATGTCATGGAAAATAGATGTTTCAAAATTTTCTTTAAACTAGAATGCTCTGTTTCTTGTTCATCATCCAGAAGGTGTGATGACGAGAAGCAGGTTAACAGGCATGAACAGCAGAATGGTGGTTTCATGGCCGTGTTGAGCAGTGGAACTTGAAAAAGAAACAAGTTCAATGGAGTCAGGCTAGGGTCTAACCTCTTAGGTACTGAATAAGAAAGCTGTTATACACCTTACCCTAACCCTGTGAGTAAAAGGAAATGATCGCCCCCTATTACTATTCTGCATCCCTGCTTCTTCTATACACAGTAGCCATACCACAGGCTCACATCACAATAGTATGTAAGAATTCTTCAAGCCCTATACTGTACCTTTAACTGTGTCAGTAATACAAGAGCAGTACATCCTATTTTGACTGTGTGTATTTGCCTATATATCACTGGATATGAACTTGCAACACTTTCAGCCGAAATATTTACAGACACAGTTAATTGCGAAACCAGAAACAACATTAACCAGCTGTCACTCGGAAGACAAACTTTGGTCAAGTTGGTTTCGAGTCAAACTAAGGTCAATACATTATCCTGACAAGGGACTGAGTTCTGCCAAAATAAGTACAGATAGTTAAAGCACATTGAGGAGGCTATTTATACTTGTCCAGTTCCTAGTAGATGAATGTTGTCAAGTTGGGTCTTAAAGGATCATAATGATTCTGCCTCAAAAAAAATGACTAGGTTTCCCATTCCATGCAATCCCCACTCTCTGTGTAAAGACGTGTCTCCTTCCCTCTGTCTATCTGTCTAACTCCTCATCATAAACCTCCTTGGATTTGTACTCTACAATTTTGGCTATATACCAAAGCATTCTGGTTACCTTTTTGATTGCTTCCCAGCGCTGTGTGGATGTTGACAGTGATGCCTATTACTGGATATGTCTTTTGAAGGCTATATTTACAACGACTTCTGACTCCTGATTTGAACGTTCTATTTATTTATTTACTAATTTTTTAATTGTGACCATTTGAAATTAAAACATTCAGAATTTTTGTGGATGGAGCTACTGATAGCAATAAAAAGCTAACATCCATAACAACATTTGCTATTAACTTGGCCGAACAGGGCGTGACCACCTTGTCCTCTATGAAGCCAGCGCGTGTGAATCGTGAATGCGGCAGTTTTGAAATCAATGTAAGATTATCCCATATTGTGCTGACCCATCAAACAATAACAGCGAGGGTGGAAAAACTCGAAAAACGTGTGCTGCAGCTGTTCATACAAAACTTTCAAAGTGAGAAAAAAAGTTGCAATTACCACAGATTCATGGACCCCATTCCCCAATCTTCTCATACAGATGGAAGGCTTTTCACTTGAAATTGTTCTGTAAACTTTTGGACCTAACGGCCATTTTATGTTTAGTACAATTTTTATTTGTATGTTGGGACTACTGCCCTAAAGTAAAGGACCTCTGAGACACACTTCAAACAGGTAGGCCAGGCATCACTACAATTTAAAGTAAAGTTGTGTGGATGCATGAATTTGAATACTTTGTTATTTAGTAATACTTGACCATGTACAATTAATTAACTACACAAGAAGGCAAGCGTTCTATTAATTAGTTAATATATTGCTTGATTGTGTGTTAGTTTAGCATTTAAAATAGGACTTGTGGTAATGTTTGGGAGGTTCATGTACACTAGTGCAGTACGTAGAGGAGAGTGGAGTTTAATTTGAGTTGTTGGAAATTGCAATGCTCAAGTAGAACTAGTCTACTCGGAGAAAAGATCCTCGAGCAGGTTTGGAAGCATTTAAACTAGAAAGGAAGGGGGGAGAAATCAACAAAAAAACAGAAGGGAGACCGCATCAAAACAAGAACAACAACTCAGGTAAGACAACCATTAAATGTATTTATCTAAATGCTAGAAGTATCAGAAACAAAATTCTAGAACTTGAAGCTACTGCACTAACAGGTAACTATGATGTGATAGGTGTTACTGAAACGTGGTTATCTGAGAGTGATGGGGACGAATATAATATTTGTGGGTATACACTGTATAGGAAAGACAGGCAGGACAGAAGAGGAGGAGAGGTAGCGCTATACATAATAAACAGTCTTGAAGCCCAGGTGTTAAACCTGGACAAAGAAAATAAAACCGAATCAATATGGGTCAGAATAACAGACAAAAATTCAAAAGGCATAATAATAGGAGCATGCTATAGACCGCCAGATTCAGACGGTGAGCACAATAATCTGTTATACAATGACATTAGAAATGTGTGTAGCAAAGGAGAAGCCATACTAATGGGGGATTTCAACTTCCCCCAAATAAAATGGGAAAACCCGGTGGGTAGCGCGAAGGATGAAATAGAAATGGTGGAAATGACAAATGACTGCTTCCTAACACAATTTGTGAAGGCACCCACTAGAGGGGAGGCATGCCTTGATTTAGTCTTTTCAAATAACGAAGATAGAATAACTAAAACAGAGGTCAGAGAACCACTGGCAAACTCAGACCACAACATGGTCTCATTTGAAGTGTTTTTTAAATCCCCAAAAGAAATGACTAAAGCTAAGGTTTACAATTTTAGAAAAGCAAACTATGAAGGTATGAAACAGAGACTAACAGAAGTAGATTGGAGTAAAATAGAGAAAACACCCACAGAAGAAGGATGGTTGTTCTTCAAAAATGTAGTACTAGAGGCGCAAAACAATTATATCCCTAAAGTAGACAAATCTAAATGTAAAACTAAATTGCCAAAATGGTTTAATAGATCAATTAAAAAAAAAATTCAGCGAAAAAAGGCACTTTACAGAGCATTAAAAAAGGACCAAAAAGAAAGTACGCAGAAAGAGTACACAGAACTGCAAACGCAAGTCAAAAAGGAAGTTAGAAAGGCCAAGAGAGAAATAGAAATGAACATTGCTAAGGGAGCTAAAACCAATTCCAAAATGTTTTTCCAATATTACAACAGCAAGAGAACATTCAAAGAGGAGATTAAATGTTTAAGAGATACAAATGGCAAAATCGTAGAGGAAGAAAAAAAAATAGCAAATATGTTAAATGATTACTTTTCACAAGTTTTTACAAAGGAAGATACTGACAACATGCCCCACATGTCATCCAGTTCCTATCCAGTTTTAAATAACTTTAGCATAACTGAGGCAGAAGTGTTAAAGGGACTATGCAAACTTATGGAAACTATAATAAGATCCAAAATGGAAAATTACCTATATGGTAACAGGGTACTGGGAGACAGTCAACATGGTTTTAGGAAAGGGAGATCGTGCCTAACTAACTTGCTTGATTTTTTTGAGGATGCAACATCCATAATGGATAATTGCAAAGCATATGACATGGTTTATTTAGATTTCCAGAAAGCTTTTGACAAAGTCCCGCACAAAAGATTAATTCTCAAACTGAACGCAGTTGGGATTCAAGGAAACACATGTACATGGATTAGGGAGTGGTTAACATGTAGAAAACAGAAAGTACTGATTAGAGGAAAAACCTCAGAATGGAGTGTGGTAACCAGCGGTGTACCACAGGGATCAGTATTAGGTCCTCTGCTATTCCTAATCTACATTAATGATTTAGATTCTGGTATAGTAAGCAAACTTGTTAAATTTGCAGACGACACAAAAGTAGGAGGAGTGGCAAACACTGTTGCAGCAGCAAAGGTCATTCAAAAAGATCTAGACAAGATTCAGAACTGGGCAGACACATGGCAAATGACATTTAATAGAGAAAAGTGTAAGGTACTGCACGCAGGAAATAAAAATGTACATTATAAATATCATATGGGAGATATTGAAATTGGAGAAGGAATCTATGAAAAAGACCTAGGAGTTTTTGTTGACTCAGAAATGTCTTCATCTAGACAATGTGGGGAAGCTATAAAAAAGGCTAACAAGATGCTCGGATACATTGTGAAAAGTGTTGAATTTAAATCAAGGGAAGTAATGTTAAAACTGTACAATGCACTAGTAAGACCTCATCTTGAATATTGTGTTCAGTTCTGGTCACCTCGCTATAAAAAAGATATTGCTGCTCTAGAAAGAGTGCAAAGAAGAGCGACCAGAATTATTCCGGGCTTAAAAGGCATGTCATATGCAGACAGGCTAAAAGAATTGAATCTGTTCAGTCTTGAACAAAGAGGACTACGTGGCGACCTAATTCAAGCATTCAAAATTCTAAAAGGTATTGACAGTGTCGACCCAAGGGACTTTTTTTTTCGACCTGAAAAAAGAAACAAGGACCAGGGGTCACAAATGGAGTTTAGAAAAAGGGGCATTCAGAACAGAAAATAGGAGACACTTTTTTACACAGAGAATTGTGAGGGTCTGGAATCAACTCCCCAGTAATGTTGTTGAAGCTGACACCCTGGGATCCTTCAAGAAGCTGCTTGATGAGATTTTGGGATCAATAAGCTACTAACAACCAAACGAGCAAGATGGGCCGAATGGCCTACTCTCGTTTGTAAACTTTCTTATGTTCTTATGTTCTTTCTTAAGTACTCGTCTGGAGCAATAGATCTCAAAAATGCCACCCCTACTATCAAAGACCACAAGCTTTGAAATCTCTGAGGCAGACTTTTTAATATCAGTCACTGTGCTCTTTACAATTCCAGAATGTTGTGCTATTTTATCCCTGGTAATTATCTTACACAGTCATTGTAAACATTCTTTTTAATAAAATGCAAGTTTAATTGTTGGTATGTTCTTACTATCAATCAATCTTTATTTTATATAGCACCTTTTATAGTGGACCACCATCACAAAGTGCTTTAAAAACTGCAGTAACAAGAAAATCCATAATACTTTAAATACAGAGAAATACATAATACATGATACAGTAAAAAAAAAAAAAAAAAAAAAATACATTAAAAACAGTGGAAAGTGCAGAATACATTATAGTGGCATAATACATTAAATAGTACATTAAATACAATGGAAAGTGCATAATACATGATAGTAACATAATATGTGAGATAGTAGCAGCAACACAGCAGCTAATTGCAGATATCAGACTTAAAGAGCATGGAAAGGAAAAGAGAACAGGTGGGTCCTGAGAGTTGATTTAAAGTGAGTGACAGTGGGAGCATCACGCACCAAAGCTGGGAGACAGTTCCAAAAAGTCGGAGCCATGAATCTAGACGAGCGTTCTCCAAGTGTGGTGCACTTTTGCTTGGGGATAACAAGTAGGCCGGAGTCGGAGGACCTCAGCTTGTGGGTAGGGACATAGTGGGTTAACAGGTTGAAGAGGTACTCAGGACCTGTGTAATGAAGGGAATTGTAGGTGAGCAGGAGAGTTTTGAAAATAGTCCTGAATTTTACAGGTAGCCAGTGCAGCTGGGCAAGACAATGGGGTGATGTGATCACGTTTTTTACATCTGGTAAGGATCCATGCCACGGCATTCAAGACTAGCTGCAGTCAGTTTATGGTGTGAGCCAGGAGAGCACCATGTAGAGAGCTGCAGTAGTCAAATCGAGAGGAGACAAATGCATAAGAGTATCTCCGCATCTGGAAGAGAAAGGTGGGGACGGACTTTGAAGATGTTTTGAAGATGGTAGAAGGATGATTTGACCACGGAGGAGATGTGGGCATCAAAGGAGAGCTTGCTGTAAAGAAGTACACCAAGGCTTCGTACTGTGGGGGAAGGCAGCAGTAGACAGTTTCCGAGGTTCAGGGCATCTATGTTTAGATTCTTAAGTTGATTTTTAGATCCTACTAGGAGGAGTTTAGATTTGCTAGTGTTCAGCTGAAAAAAAAATTGGTAGACATCCAGGCCTCAATGTCTTGAATGCAAGTCGAGAGCAAGACCATGGCAGAGGGGCTACCAGGGTTGAGGTTTAAGTAGAACTGGGTGTTGTCAGCATACAAGTGAAACAAATGCTGCGTTGGCGGATGAGGTGACCCAAGGGAAGCTTGAAGATATTGAAGAGAAGGGGCCTAAGAATAGAACTTTGGGGGACACCACAAGTGACAGGGTTTGCAACACCACTGTGTCCAGCATAGAAAACAGACTGCATGCATCCGGACAGGTAAGAGGACATCCAGGAAAGACGGGTTCCAGAGATACTTCTGAAGGCGGTCAAGAAGAGTGCTATGATCTATGGTGTCAAAAGCAGCTGTTAGGTCGGAGGACAAGCACAGAGAGAGCACCAGCAACAGCATTGAGCAGGAGATCCTTCACAATCCGGAGCAGAGCAGTTTCAGTACTGTGATGCAGCCTGAAATTAGGCTGTAGCGATTCAAGCAGATTGTTGTCCATGACATGTTTCATCAGCTGACTGGCTACAGCCCTTTTGGGAGTTTTTGAGAGAAAGGAGAGATTGTAGATGGGACGGAAATTAGATAAGTCAGCAGGGTCAGAGGAGGGTTTTTTGAGTACTAGCGTAACTCGGGCAAGCTTAAGGGCAGCAGGAACTGAGCCAGAGTCCAGGGACAGGTTGAGGGTGTGCATATTGGAGAGAGTAAGTTCAGAAGCACAAAGATGGACGAGGTTAGTTGGCCACGGGTCAAAAAAAAAAAAAACACCTTACATTTAAATTTCCCCGTTTCATTAGATGTTTATTTTAATCTCAATAATAAAAATCCAGTATGCACTTAAATGACTTTAAAAAAGAAAAAAAAAAGTTTAACTTTATAATTTTTTGTTGCTTTAGCATTAACAGTTGTAAAATGTTTAGATGACCTTAATATTATACTTGATCAGTTCCTGACAACATGCAAGGGAATATCTAAATCATTTAACACTTTAACATAACTGACCTGTATACAAGTCTAGGGTGGATAACTCCACTCAAAACTTGTTATGTAGGGAAGAAAACACCACTCAATCAGCAGACCAGCAAAGTAATCTTGTGTATGACCATAGATAATTATGACACTGAAAATACTGTATTATCTAAACTGTAAAATTACTTGGTTCAAAACAAGTTAAGAGAAGTTTTGCTTTACTCCTCTGGTATTCTCTTTTCTAGGTCACAGTGCAGTGATGTTTCTGGCACAGGCTGATAGCTAAGTTTCCAGATTCAGATGTTTCAGTGCTCTATTTTATCTTGTACTAATTCCTAGTAAGATGAGTCTCATCTTCAATCAAATTTGTGATCTACATGTTTAACAATACACGTTTTACAACTGCTAGCCTTGTTTTACAGTGAGGAAAAGAAAGTTTTGCCTGTCCCAATGTTCTGTTCTAGTGTTGGATTGAGTGAGTTTATATAATTCAGATTTTCAGGATTAAAAGAAAAACCACAGTAGTGGTAATACAGTACCGAACTACAGCTGACTTTAATCTGGAATAATACTATTAATTGGTGAAGGACTTTAGTGTACATGGTATGGTACATATGAACTGAAAAAAATAATGTGGTTTGCATTTATTTTTCATATTACCACTGATTGAAATGTCTGGGTCAGCAAGTTAAGGTTATCCCAAAAGTAGGTTTAATTAATTAATTTAAATAGGAAAGGAACCCTGGAGAAATACAGTACAGTATGTCTCATGGTCTGGCAGGATATCGGCAGTGGTTACACTTTCTTTTTTAAAGTATATGAAACTATTGCAAATGGCACTGTGGTAGGCTGGCGAGTGGATAGAGGCCCAGAGACAGACTGCAGTTAAAAAAAAATATATACTTTTATTATAAATAAACACAAAATAAAAAGGCACAAGGGCAAAAATAATGTTTAAACACAAATAACCAAATAAAAAAAACAAAACTTTAAAAATAAAGATTTCCAGGCTGGGCAATGCCTTCACTGGATTTAGAAAAATTTAAACAACCAAATAAAACCAATCTGCTTCCTCAGCTCCCTCTTCCTAAATGAGAAGCAGAGGCCTCCTTTTATGTCAGGTGGCTGGGCGCTGATTGATCGTTAATTAACCTAATCAACTAATCAACCCCAGCCACCTGAACATAATAAACCCAGGGAGGTAGGGGAAATTAACCCCATCCCTGCCAATTTAAAAAGGGCAGAGCTTGCTCTGCCACAGGCACATACAATCTGAAAAGTTTAGATTAAAAGATTTTCAACTTCTGTACATTTTGAAAAGTACAGAGGGGGGTGCAGATAACAACATTACTGATCTTCCTTACTTGCTGAGGCAACAGTGATATAGAGGATACTATATACAGTAAATGTTTATGGAATATAGTTAGGGTTCGTTGAAAAAGCAGCATTCCTGCTATGGGACCAGGTGGGTTGTCTACAGCCATGTTTATGAGTGAAATAAAAATGACACTCAATTAACATTCAAGAAGTATTCCACTTACATAACAAGCACAGTGTATAGAAACAAAAGTATGTTTAAATTGACACCTGAATTTGGAGAATTGCTTTCCTTAGGTCAAGCTCCGCATCTGCTTTGCATTGCTGGTGATTTAGATTCGCCCAGTGCTTCTATTGTAGGATTTAAATTAGTGCACGATTTTAAATTAATGTAGATTCAAAAATGAGATTGTGTAAAAAAAATAAAAAGTAATCAATCAGCACATTGAAGTAAAAAAAACAAACAATAATGTAAACACTAGATCTCTCAACACTCCTAGTCTTTTCATGTAATATCACAGACTTCACTGAGGTTGCCACCTAGAAGATATAATAGATTATAATAGTACTGTACAAGGGAACCCCGCTAGTAAGACTAAAGACAAGAACAGGTGTGACTCTAAACAACTCTAGAAGTTCTCCAAACTAAGCTATTGTGATGACGTACCCAAGAACCAGCAATTGTTACATGTCCTCCTTGACCTGAGTGTAGAATTGCAATACAGGGAATTAGGGTGACACAAATGGTAAGAGGAAAATTAATACAATAATCAAGAATATAAACTATTTTGTATTGACTGTTTTGCAATGTGCAATGAAGGTCATGAATTACATTCTTTTGAAATAGCTTACTGTCTGTGACCATTCCATGACCTCTCAGCTCCATGCACAAAACAATTAAAAAAAATACAAGCAATTTCGCAACGCAATCTTGAGCAATGCATTTTACTGACAAACATAAACCTGTTTAAAGTTTAGCCTTAGTTTTGAGAACATGTTAAGAAATAGGCAGCCAGTTTAATCTATTGTGCATCAATGAAAAATGTATTATCTGATGTAAAATGTAATAGTCAAAAAAAAAAAAGTTATAAAATTGTCAACATGGGATTTTTTTTTTTTACCTACATTCTGGAAATGGTAACAAAGTGCTTTATTGCTTGAACAGACAACTGAAGAAGCAGCCAAGATAAAGTACAATTAAAATCACAATATGTGTGCCGCCCCCCCCACTTTCAAGACACCCCTACTCTTATTTAGATATTACCAGGTTAAAAATATTTTTGTTAATAAGATATCCATTTGGACTTGCCATAATCCTTTTTTTTTATTATTATCCAAAGCATTTCATGAGCATGACAAAAGCAGCTTTGAGAAAATGTATTTCCTAAATTGAACGATGGACGTAAGTACACAGGCTGCTTTAAAGATTCAGTATAAAACAACATTGTGCTACATTTTTTAATCAGATCTCTGAGTTACGCCAATGGTTATGCAAAACATATATGTTCACCACTGTCAAATTAGGAGCACCGCTTGTTGTAACAGCTCAGCTGACTATGAAATAAAAACAGT
Source organism: Polyodon spathula (assembly GCF_017654505.1). Lineage (NCBI taxonomy): Eukaryota > Metazoa > Chordata > Actinopteri > Acipenseriformes > Polyodontidae > Polyodon > Polyodon spathula. Next base: position 30,075,179 of record NC_054535.1, on the reverse strand, counting down.
GTGTAAGAAAATTCAACTTGCATGATTTTTGAAAGCGAGTACAGATTATTATCCCCTGTTTCCACTAGTTTGAAGTCCCAGCTGCCACTGCTTAATGGATTGGAAACAGCTTGTTACCATATGTACTTCTAGAAGTTAATTGGATTTGGATTTTGTGTGTGTGTGTGTGTGTGTGTGTGTGTGTGTGTGTGTGTGTGTGTGTGTGACTTTTATCCCTAGCTTTGATGTATGTTCCTTGACTTGTCTAATTGAATAAGGTGTTGATACGAACAACCGGAAAAGTCACAGCTGGATTGTATTTGATCATTTTACAGCACAGATGATTTCCCCCTCGATTGTAGTTGCCTGCCATATATACAATGGCTCTCAAAAGTATTCACCCCCCTTGGACTTTTCGACATTTTATTGTGTTACAACATGGAATCAAAATGGATTTAATTAGGAGTTTTTGCCACTGATCAACACAAAAAAGTCCATAATTTCAAAGTGAAAAATAAAATCTACAAATTGTTCTAAATTAATTACAAATATAAACAGAAAATAATTGATTGCATAAGTATTCACCCCATTTGCTATGACACACCTAAATAAGCTCGTGCAACCAATTGTCTTTAGAAGTCACATAATTAGTTAAATGGAGTCCACCTGTGTGCAATTAAGGTGTTTCTCTTGATTTCAGGTTAAATACACCTGTCTATGGGAGGTCCCACAGTTGGTTAATACATTTCCTAACAAAAACTATATCATGAAGATGAAGGAAATCCAGAATAAGGTTCTTCAAAAGCTCCAATCAGGGGTAGGATATAAAAACATTTCCAAGGCATTGCATATCTCCCGGAGCACAGTAAAGTCCATTATTAAGAAATGGAGAGAATATGGCACAACTGGCAAAATATAGCAAAAACTGAGTATCCAGGCGAGAAGGACACTAGTCAGGGAGGCTACCAAGAGGCCTATGGCAACTCTAAAGGAGTTACAGTCTTCCACGGCTGAGCTGGTTGACACTATCCATACAGCAACAATAGCCCGAGTACTTCACAGAACTGGCCTTTATAGGACAGTGGCAAAAAGAAAGCCATTGTTGAAAAAAAACTCACATCAAATCTCGGCTAGTCTGCCAGAAGGCATATGGGAGACTCTGAGACCAAGTGGAAGAAGATTCTATGGTCTGATGAGACTAAAATAGAGCTTTTTGGCATCAACGCTAAGCGCTATGTTTGGCGCAAGCCTAACACCACACATCATCCTGAGAACAACATCCCTACTGTGAAGCATGGTGGTGGCAGCATCATGCTATGGGGATGCTTCTCTGTGTCAGGGCCTGGAATTTTTTTGTGTTGATCAGTGGCAAAAACTCCTAATTAAATCCATTTTGATTACAAAAAAATGTGGAAAAGTCCAAGGGGGGGTGAATACTTTTGAGAGCCACTGTATGTATGTAATAGGCCTGCTGATGCTGTCTAAGACAGGCAATTGGTGCAGAAGAGTAGTTCTTGAATTCATAATCAAAGCACCCTAATACAGACTTAACAAAAAATAAACATAGAAACACATTATGTAGAAATTGCAATAAGAAACAATCTTTAAAATTTGTACTCTGATATGACAATACAAATCTAACAGAGAAGTGAACAAACCTAGTTGAACAAAGAAGTGATTTCTGTCTCCCCTGTTACAAATGTTAGCCAATAGTAGAGTATAAGCCTTATTGATTGTGTTTCAACTCACCCATTCAAACAATTCCAAGGCCTGCTTATGGTTGTGATGAACAGGCAGCCATACCACAGCTTTGGCATGATATGATTTCCTTTACATGAGAGTAGGTGTTAAAACTTCATGCTGATATTGGACTAAGCTCTTGCCAAGATAAGCACCAACAAAGACATAGCTTCTTTTACTGTAAACTAATGTGATCCATCTGTGTTTCCTTCCATCTGATGATGTAGATATCCTTCTGCCTGGTGTTGATGGTTGAAGTGTAATGCTGGCTCCACAGATCAGCTTATATTGCCTCCCTGGCGCACAGCACACACAACGGCTTCAAGTTTCGCTCCAGGGATCAACCACATGGTGGCATCCCTAGCGCATCAGCATGACAACCGTCTGGACTGAGCTGAGTAGGGTACTTCTCCGTGCTTTTCAAGTGGGCACCTTCAATCCTTGGTGTTTCGAATACTAGCCCACAACACCTTAAGTGGGCTCAACAGTGATTCTGGAGTCCCAGCATCACCTCCCTCTACCCCCCTGTGGCAGGCTGGTGAGTGGAAAGAGGCCCAGAGACAGACTGCAGTTCAAAAAAATAACTATTTTATTATAAATAAACACAAAATAAACGTGCACAAGGGCAAAAACAAAGCAATTTAAACACAAAGAAAGACAAAAAGCAAAACTTACAAAAATAACAATTTCCAGGCTGGGCAATGCCTTCACTGGATTCAAACTTTCCAAACAACCAAAAAAAAACCCAGCCTGCTTCCTCAGCTCCCTCTCTCCAAATGAGAAGCAGAGGCCTCCTTTTATATCAGGTGGCTGGGCGCTGATTGATCGTTAATCAACCTAATCAACTAATCAACCCCAGCCACCTGAACATAATAAACCCAGGCAGGTAGGGGAAGTTAACCCCATCCCTGCCAATTTAAAGGGCAGAGCTTTGCTCTGCCACACACCTCCCCCCATGTACAACGTACACCGGCCGCAATCGGCCAACTCCCCCCTTCCCCCCCCCCCCTCCCCCCAAGAGTCCAATTATGTCCCTTGGGTGGGCTCCTCCCTCTCGGGCTCTGGGAGCGGCGGCTTCCTCCCTCTCGGGCTCTGAGAGCGGCGGCTCCTCCCTCTCGGGCTCTGAGAGCGGCGGCGGTGGCTCCTCCCTCTCGGGCTCTGAGAGCGGCGGCGGCGGCTCCTCCCTCTCGGGCTCTGAGAGCGGCGGCGGCGGCTCCTCCCTCTCGGGCTCTGAGAGCGGCGGCGGCGGCTCCTCCCTCTCGGGCTCTGAGAGGCGGCGGCGGCTCCTCCCTCTCGGGCTCTGAGAGCGGCGGCGGCGGCTCCTCCCTCTCGGGCTCTGAGAGCCCCTCTTATGAGGAGCCCAGTTATCCTGAAGATGAGTTTTTGGTTTTAATAACGAAGAATCCACCAACGGTTGGGGGGTTGGACTCTTTATGTTGGTCCTGTGTGTACTGCTTGAATTGGTAATTGAAGCTTGGGAGGAATTGGTGGCAACCTATTGGTCATGCTGCACCTGTCTTGTACTGCTAAGGCCAGACATCGCAGCACCTGGTCATGATGCCAAGTAAACCATCCTTGGCAAAGACCCACCTTACACCCTTAATAAATACAATGGACACCACATATGCTCTCCTACCTATAGATTAAGGTTCTGTGGTGATGGGAGAATATCATATGTTGACCTAATGAAGGAAGTGATCCTGCTGTGTTCCATTGTCCATAGATCTTTCCAGCTGATCTTACGTGGTTCCACACTCTCCCATCTCGTCCATTCTCCATGCTTGGTCTGGGAAACTGCCTTTACGCACCTCATCCTCTCCTCCTGCTTTTGCACCTCGTTGAATACCAGCTTCCTCCGTTGAGCTGGGGCTGCTTTGTGCCAAATAGGAGGAGCTGAACTGAGATCAAGGCCTCCTCTTCTATGCTGTACTTGCCCCATGATATCACCGATACAAAGCCTTTGCATCTTCCACAGTTTCATTTGCCACCCACTTTTTTTCCAGTTTTCAACACAGGTGCTGCCTCCTTCACACATTACTTGAGTGATTACCAATGTCATTTCCAGTTGAACCTTGGCGCACTTAAACTCCTTGGTTAGAGCTGAGACTGGCAGCTGCATTATCCCTTTACCAAACAGTCCCACTCTGCTAAGACAATTTCCTGACATATGAACTGATTAATGCTTCCAGCTTCTCTATTGTTGTGAAAGAAATCTCATACACAGTGAGTGGCCACAGAAGTCTTGGCAGTAGACCAAACTGAAAGCACCAGAATTTAAAATTTCCTGGTAAAGTGCTTGAATTGCACTCGTGCCCATTCAATGACATGTATGCTCTAATTGGTGGCAGTCGCATTCCAGAAGCCAAGCATTCTCTTCCCACTACCCATTTTGATGCCCTAATAATTACTTCCATTGCCATATTAAAAGCCAGTGGAGAAATGGTGCATCCTGCCATTATTCCAATTTCTAGACATTGCCATGTAATGGTGAATTCTGAAGTTGAGAAACTAAATTGCAAATCTCTGAAGTAGGCTTTCATTAAGTTTGTTATTGTCCTCAGTACACTGAAAAAAATCAAATGCTGCCCAAAAAAGCTTATGTGGTACTGAACCATATGCATTAGCTAAATCCAGGAATGTCACATGGCTGTTTGAATTTGCTGCCAGCTCACACTGATGTGCTCTAAGCATCCTGGGAAACCTGGAATACTGGCTTTCTGTACTGATGTGTCAATGAAGCAGTTCTTCAGCAGGTAAGCTGACAATCTTTGAGCAACAATGCTAAAGCAAATCTTGCCTTCCATATTTAACAGGGAAATAGGGCGAAACTGACCGATACTTGTAAAAAACATTTCTTTGGGAATGAAGACCCCACCTGCTTGGTGCCATACTCTTGGTACAAACTGTTTTTTCCTTTGTAATAGATTGAGTGCTTCCTTCTGACTTTGTTCTGCTCTCCTCTGTGCCTCCTCAGCAGCCTTCTTTCCCTAATTAAGCACTAAATCTCCTGCTGCCATCTAAACTTTACAGGAATAGTTTGTACCTTCTCCTTTCTTTTTTTAACTCCAAACCTCTCGCTTCCATATGCATAGATGGTATCCCCAAATTAATCCATCTTCTTTTTCGACTGTTCCACCTAACCTTTCCAACACAAAAGAGCACACTATGTTTATAGTGTCCCCCCACTGTTTTCCCAGAAGTTCTTGGCCATTTAATTCCAGGCTTGTGCCCATTGAGTTTCTTTTCTCTCTTTGCTGGTTCATCTGATTGGGTTTACAAAGATCATCAGGCTCATGTGACAAAATGGTTTGTAGTGCAGTGGTGATGCAGTGCTCAGTAATGATAGACACAAGACAGTTTACGATGAAAAAGCAGCTCTATTTGCTGATAAATAATAATACCCGGCTCTACACAATGATGTGTATTGCTCAGGTTTGTCGATACAATTTTATTCGTGACGATGTAAGGCTGCACTTTAGTAGTAGTTGCCTGTTTTCTTTGTTATTATTTGCACGATTATTTATTTAATCACGTTTTCCTTTTGAGCTCTTATATGTATGTTTTATTTATTTTATTATATGAATTATTTATTCACGTTTGCTTTGTGCACTGGTTTGTTGATTTGGCCTTTTTGTCATCGCTAATCACCCCCCTCTTTAACCAGCTTACATGCTAATTAAGTAATTCTCTTATTGATCAATCCAGGACAGGTTTAAAAATCAGTCTCGTCAGCACAGCAGCAGCGATATGCAGAAACTAATGATGCTGCTGCTGTTTTTGGTCTGTTTATTTTAAGGTAACGAAGCTACTAGGATTTCCAGGCTGTGTTGGCATTCCAGTCCATCCTTAAATCTCCTGTCTCGTGGAAGCCGCTTGTATTAGGACTTTGTCTATAAACTTTGCAGCGCTGTTAAATCCCTACATGGTAGAAAGATTGCACCAGTTTTAACCCTATGAAGAAAGTGATTATAACTACTTCTTGTATTTGTGTACTCTTGTATTACTTTTTGTATTTTAGTGGCTACATTATTGCACTTTTATCTAAATGCTCGCTACAACAACAATGGTATAGAGTGATCTGGGGTGGGTGCTGGCTTTTAGCGACAGCTCCTGGATTAGTTAGCTGTCTACAAATGGCAAATAACACACACACAAACTCATGGTTTTCTACACAGTAATCCTTGCAAGTCGACGCGTAACCATAACATAAGGAACAGATCGCTCGGCCACATCCCCTGATACACCTTCATTCACGCCCCCTTTGGTAGCAACTGCAATCACGTCTCCTCCAGTTCATGACTGACACATCGCCTACTGCAGAAGGGCACTGAATTCTAGTATTGTGGCTTCACCCCCGACTTCCGACTGACCCTGAAATGAACTTTCAAACCATCCAGTCTCGGGCACACACAAAGGCACTCTCAATTCGGAGGTTAGCAATTCTATGTTTTACCTCTTCCCAGTTTGCTTTCCTTTAGTTATAGAGGTGCTTCATTTGTTCTTCTTGCAGGGTTAGTGAGAAAGAGGTTAGAATGGATAAGTGATCACTGCCTATATCATCACAGACCACAGATGGGGTTGAATCTCCATCACTGTAAAGCCTGTGGGAATGTGGCTAGAGCTTTAAGGTAATTGTTTAATAGATAATTCAGGCTCCAGCCACAAATATAAAAGACCCACTCCAAGCTCATTATAGGAAGGGTGTTCGAGAGTGGAGAACGAGTGAGGAGTGAGGAGTGAGGAGGTAAAATCATTCAAATAGAGCTAACAATTGCTAGACGGGCTGGCCTTGCCCCAGTACGACACTACTTGTGACTGTTATTGTTTATTTGTTTGGCCAACGCACCTTTTTGTTTTGTGTCTTTTGTTTGTTTAAATGTTTGTTTTATTATTTAATAAAACGCTGAGCGTTGTAGCATCTCAATTCCCCCCTCACTTCCTTGTTGTGGTTTTGTATTTCTGGTCTGATGTCACCCATGCAGCCACCCTCTTCACACTCCACCAGTGTTATTTCTCAACACTTAGGTAGTTCATTTTATAATAAAGGGGAATGAAAGAGACAGAAAATTAACTCCCGCAGTGTTAAATGTTTTACACTATGGAAGTGTTTATTTATTTATTTTTTTGGTTTATTTAACACTGGCCAATTTGCTGTGTAGTTAGCAAAAAAAGTTCTCACAGATTTACTTTTAATGATTTCAGTTTTGTTTGCATAATAACTTTTTACAATGTCTACAATTATTTTGATTGGCTTTAATTGCAAATTCTCAAACACAGTGGTTTTGGTTTTATTTGTTAAGTCTGTGTTAGTGCTTTCATGTGAGTTAAGGAGCTTCAGTTTTAGTTCCCAGCTATAGATATATGCAACGTAGGCAAGATGGGCCAAAGTGACTATATAATAAGAGCTGGAGCCATCTAGTGGTCTGCAATTTTGGAAACAAGTTTCCTTTAGTTTAGCTGGTAAAACACAACTTTGCCCAAGGTGGTGCTGGTGTTTGCTAGCATTAAGATACTTTGGGTGATCTTACCTACATTACATTTGTAAACGGCAGGCAATTAGAGCTGAAGAGCAGCTCCTACACTGGTTGTCAAAGCTCAAAATCTAGACACTAAAATAAATTTAAATTTCTGTATGCTGAATATATCAGCTATTTTAAGTTTAACCTGAAACCTGATGTACTATATTGGCTTCTGTAGCTGAAGTTTCATTCCTGGGAAAGTATGCTCTGGCCTTGTACTGTTTTTTCAAGTGGGCTTGATTGTGTAGTTGTTTTGAGGATGACTGTCCACTGAGGACTGTTTGAGATCACTAGATTGTGTGCTTGTTTTGAGGATGACTGTCCACTGAGGACTGTTTGAGATCACTAGATTGTGTGCTTGTTTTGAGGATGACTGTCCACTGAGGACTGTTTGAGATCACTAGATTGCGTGTTTGTTTTGAGGATGACTGTCCACTGAGGACTGTTTGAAATCACCAGATTGTGTGTTTGTTTTGAGGATGACTGTCTACTGAGGACTGTTTGAGATCACTAGATTGTATGTTTGTTTTGAGGATGAATGTCCACTGAGGACTGTTTGAGGTCACCATCTGTACTGTAGCTCACTTTTATAATTATAATGATTTCTGAAGCATAACAATAAAGATTAGACACAAGTCACCAGTAAAAGATCTAGAGAGCACTATTTTCATTCTTTTGTTACTGAATATGACATTTAAGGCTGTAAAATAAATATTGTAAGCTGGAAGGCCTATCTTATCATTTGCTGCAGTAGTGTACTTGTCAAGTGCAGTGACCCTGATGTTTAAAAAGAGAGTTAAAGCACACTTTCCATATGGCATAAAAATGTTAAGTTCATGTTAAAGTTCACTCCAAGTTCAAGTGTGCCTTCTCACGTTCATTAGCAAGGCAGTGGTTCAACTGCTGGTCCTCTATTATTATTATTATTATTATTATTATTATTATTATTATTATTATTATTATTATTAGTTTATTTGGCAGATGCCTTTATCCAAGGCGACTTACAGAGACTAGGGTGTGTGAACTGTGCATCAGCTGCAAAGTCACTTGCAACAACATCTCACCTGAAAGTCATAGCACAAAGAGGTTAAGTGACTTGACAAATGTCACAGAGTGAGTCAGTGAGTGAACCGGGGACATACTGGTTATAACACTTTTCTTTAACCACTGGAAAGTGTGGCCATTACTAATTAGTTGCTTATTTTACTGTACATGAAGGCTATATAATGTGGTTGTGATATACTTACAAGTACACTGAGTTCCATGGAAAAGGTCCCCGGTTCCACGGTAAACTTGCAGTACCTCGAGGCAGGAACCATTTCTGCTTTAGATTAGTTTCCCTCTGTATTAACAAACACACTACATTTTTAAAATACATTTGTTGATTGACATTTCACCTACAAAAAAAACAAAAAACATACTGTATATAAAAAAGTTCTGCCCATACAAATGCTATTTAAATTTAAATGTTCATGGGATATTTGTTTAGTATTATTATTATTATTTTTTTTTTTAAGGTGAGAAAATTCCTATGTAGTAAAAGGAAAAAAAAAAAATCAATAAATGGTGGCATATGTTATCAATATGAAAAACATTTGGGTCAGCAATTGGTGCAACTTGACACAACTCTAAATGTTACTGTACTTTATACTATGTTGTCTATTCTTGCAAGACTATATGGACAATCAAATATATGTAACCTCCAGCTACAACCTCATATGGTTTATAAAAATGGTTGTAACATATTAAAATTTGTGTTGCTTAAATGCAAGTTATACTATTTCCTGTAAAATATATCCTGCTGTAAGTTTGCAAATTTTTTTTTATTATTATTTATATTTTTAGAATGTTAGAGATTGCATTAATCTTTAATTTAAAATTGTTGTTATTTGTATTTTTTTAGATTGCAGAGTTGTGTGATTTTGAACAGTAATCTTATATGTTATTGTAGTTCACATAAATAATCTCAGATCAGACCTTTAGGAAACAATCAATCTCAAGCATACCATCTGTAAGTAATCTCACTGAGTTCCTATGTGGAACTCTAATTAGTAATACATTCCAATAGCATTGGCTATTTTTGCAAGTATAGCTTTGTTATGTGGAATAGTTTTTTTTTTATTATTTATTTATTTTTTTTTTAAACTAAATCTTAACTTGTGGTGAGACTTAATGAGACAAAAAAGTTTTATTGTGAATACTTAATACACACACAAAACCAACATTTATTATGGCAAATATTTGGGCATTTTTCTTGTTTACTTCACCCCCCCCCCCAAAAAATGTAAAAAATAAAAAACAATAATGGCATATGCTATTGCAGGTTTTATTTGGGTCATTGGTACAACGTAAGGATAACCATGTTAATTTGCCATTTATGCCAAACACTCAATAGAAAAAAATAGAATTGTTTTGTCTCCTATTAATTCTACTTGTTATAAAATGAAAAGAAAACTGCTTATTTTGCTCATTTTGGTAGTGGCGTTCAAAGCCCAGTATATCCTGGTGGAAGCGCTCGCCTTGCTCCTCCGAGTACGCTCCCATGTTCTCCTTGAATTGATCAAGATGAGCATCAAGGATATGGACTTTGAGGGACATCCTACAGCCCATTGTGCCGTAGTTCTTCACCAGAGTCTCAACCAGCTCCACATAGTTTTCGGCCTTGTGATTGCCCAGGAAGCCCCGAACCACTGCGACAAAGCTGTTCCAAGCCGCTTTCTCCTTACTAGTGAGCTTCTTGGGGAATTCATTGCACACCAGAATCTTCTTTATCTGTGGTCCGACGAAGACACCGGCTTTGACCTTTGCCTCAGACAGCTTAGGGAAGAAGTCTTGAAGGTACTTGAAGGCTTCCGACTCCTTATCTAGAGCTCTGACAAATTGTAAATAGGTAAAATAGGTAAATTTCAAAATATCACTGTCCTGGTCACAAAAGCAAAGTTTGTGGGGAATAATAGCCATTTTCTATACTTTTGAGGCATAAGCAATTAGGAAATAACACTTACTACCCAGGAACAAAAATTGTGTTACACAGTGTTATCATTCATAGCCTATATATTTGACCTGAACTTTATGTACACATTGTCTTGTTGTTTCCTCACGTATCTTCTCTAACTTGCTATTTGTAAAGACGTTGCAGTTCTAGGTTTTTACTATGAGTGTACTTAGTTAGAAAGTTAGAAAACTATATTTGATACTGTACATATAAACCTAATAAAAATGCTGTTTAACCAGGGGTATTTATTTATTTCCATCCCAGTAAAATAATAAAGACTATAACTTGCTAAAGAATGTCTACTCAAGTCATAATCAGGATTCGAGAAGCGGTTCTCTAGATATGTAAAACTATAAAGTGCTTAGGTACCTGTACAGTATGACCATTATATCCTTGTTGCCAAGGATTTGCATTTCCAGCAGGGGATAATAAGGTAAGGCCACAGGCAACTCAAGACTTGGTTCTTGTGCATTTCAGAGTTGATTTTTGCTATAAAAACACTGGCAATAAAAACAGACAGTCAAAATATCAGTTGTTTTAGCACTGAGTGGCCATAATTTTCTACTATTGTTTCAGCATTCAATACCAATGCCAATATAAGCATCCTGATAGCAGCTACATGACATTTTTACTTATTTTTCCCCATTATTATTATTATTATTATTATATTATTATTATTATTATTATTATTATTATTTTTTTAGACATTGTTAACAAGACACAAGACAATAGCATTTGTACTGTCAGGTTAGAATTCTAATTGTCCTTAAAAAGAGTTTTTAAAACACAAATCTTGACAATTCACCAGGAACTTAAAACCACTGCTTACTTGTAGTCTTGGTCACTGACCTGGAATTTCAGTAATGGCTGCCTGTGAAAAGTCATATGTGACATCAGGCAGAAGAGAATGATTGGGGTCTCCAATTTCACACACCAGTGACTTAGCTACAGTGCCACAAGACACAAGACTGCCTGTCTTTGGTGGCTTGGATAACACAAACTTTCCAGCACTCAGCAATTGGAAAGCCTGTTAAGAAAGCAAATGAAGAGAATGAAAGACAGCTTGTAAACTAGATATCAGTGTTTTTGTAATCACGAGCATGGGCTGGTCGAGCCTTGTCGTATGCAGACTGCTTGTGTGATTTGATTCTGATTTGGTTGCAACACTAGGTCAGCTTATTTTAAATTATTATTTTGACACCTATTTTAATTTATACGCAACTCACTTTTCACTTTCCAGTTTTAACTGTCACTGTTAATTTTATTATAAACACACCTATATATACTGTCATATAATATTATTATCTACATATATATATATATATAATATATATAATATATAATATAATATACATATGATATATAATTTCTTGTTTTATAGTCACTTTCACTTTAATATTCCCAGGTTCAAAATTCGAGTTGCCAGGGTGAAGGACATTCTCTTACCTCACCCTTAGTCTTTGGAATTCCTTAAAACCTTTAGTCAAACAAATAGCCTTAATGTTGTGAATTGATTTAAATAGTTGAGTCTGATTTTAAACTATTCATTTTTAATCTGATAACTCTGCTAAAATGTGTTCCACACTTGGAGAGGACCTGGTCTTGAAACGTGTCATATAAGCGCAATGGTGTTGTTGCTGTTGTTGTACTGGGGACAGAACAAAGGCAGCATTGATCCAAACATTATCCTCCTAAAACATATAACTGGTGCCCCTACTCTTGAGGCCATTTCATTTAATTGAAAGCACATGTAGGGCTTTGTACATTTTTACTTCAGTAATACTGTAATGCAGGGGTTCCCAACACTGGTCCAGGAGAGCTAAATGGTCTTATGGTTTTCCTTTCAACTGAGCTCTCAATTATTTAATTTAACTAATTATTGGTTTAATTAGTCAAGATTAACATGTTCCAGATCTTTAGCCATTGATGATGTAAAGAAACCTATAAAACCTGCAGGACTGGGGCTGTCCAGGACCAGGGTTGGAAACAAAATAAAAGCAGATCGATCTACAGACACAGTGCCACTAGAGGGCACTATTCTAAAGTGTAGTGCACTTGTATCTTTCTCTACAATAGAAAAAAGGGTCTCATACCAATCTGGCACGTTGTACCTATCTGTGAATATCTGTGAATATCCTCCAGTGCAGTGAGCTCCACACTCAATCAGATGACCTGTACAACTATAAATAAACAAACATAAATAAACAAACAAATAAATAAATAAATAAATAAATAAATAAATAAATACAAAACATATCAACCCCTCAGTGTTGATACCAGTGAGCCCCCTGTTGAAAAATCTTAACTTAGGCCACTACATTTTGTTTGGGTGGTGGTGCTGGTGACAGATTTTTGCACATAGCTGACACCTACACCACTGATGAGACTAAGGGTTAAGGGCTGTGCACCAGGAGTGAAGCAAACGACATGAATACAGCACAAGTATTAAAAAAAAAATTAAAAAAAACACAACTGTAGCAAGTCATGAAAAGAAAATACTGTCTGCTTTTGCTCCTTTTGTGGAGACGAAATAAAAAAACATTATATTTTTTTACTTTATTTGATGTCCATTTCTCTTTTGTAATTTTTGTGTGAACGAGACAGTGACGGTCTGACAGCCTCCCCTTCGACTCTCTCCGAGTAATGACGTGTTGCGTAGAGAAACACATGTGTTGCGTAGGCTCGCACAGACAAACCGTCAGTTTGAGACAACAAAGCAATTCAATCTTTGCAGTAAGGAGGGAGTTTGCGAACGCCAAAGATAGAATTGCAAATACATAACAATGCTATATAAATGTGTGTTTAAGGCCTAAGGTCCTTTATTCAGCACTGATGTTAACACATAGTTAATGTGTACTGGCCTTTTTAGATTGAGCTTCTGTGACCAATTTGTTCTTGTGTCATTGTGTTCTCCACAGCTTGTTCTGTTGTAATGCAACAGAAACCCAAAGTAAGGGAAATAAGCAATTAAGGGTGTTTAAAGGAGATTTAATGTGCACTGTTTTAACAAAAGGATTATACCTTTACCATGATGAATACCATCAACCAATCAACACCAGAGTTATCTGAGAAATCGGTTGCCCTCGTTTGTGGATCCATTGGTACTGGTTAGCACGACTCATTCTGACAAGCTCTTTTTCTGTCACGGTATCCAGACCCTAGGACAGACCCTCTCGAAGCAGCGACTGTTGGAGTGGATTGTGAACACAGACTCAACTATGTATGACAATGCTAGCTTGCCCCTACCTGGTCAGGTAGTCATGCACTCTACCAGAGGGTTGGCTACATCTTGAGTCCTCATCAGAGGGGTCTCGCTGTCCAATATTTGAACTGCGGCTAGCTGGGCTACGCCACATACTTTCTCCAGGTTCCACTGCCTTAATGTGGTAGATCCTTCCCTGCCTTCATTAGGCACAAGAGTCCTTGAGGTTGCAAGCTTGCACCACTTACCCTTGGGTTATGCGATTCTGATGCATCCCTCATCTGCTGCTGGTCCTTCTCCCTCCCGACTGCTGTGCTATACTTTCCCATAAGTATGTTGGTGGTCGTCTTTGAATTGAAAGGAAACGTTACTGAAAGAGAAGACGACCACCAATCAGCGAGGTTTACAAATTAATACAAATCCAAAATCTATAATAAATTTAGAGATTTTGGATTTGCATTTTGGATTTCAAGTTTAAAAGGTACCTGGTAAAGTATCACCAGGTACTCCACTAAAGCTATCACCAACCTCAAAACTCAAAAATAGTGTATGTGTATTGCCCAGTTTTGTACTTTCCTTCCAAAGGCAGTCTTCTAAATGTCATCTTTGTGGCTTTCCCAAGCATTATCAACAGGGAAAAAAACAGCAGTCGTCTTAATGGTGAGAGGGCAACCCTGTCAAATATAACGGGAATTGACACTTTCCCTGTCACACTTTTCCAGTGGAATCACGCAGGTCAACAGTTGATAGCTTTTTATGGAAAAATTATGAATGGAGCTATACCTCAGATATTCACAATCTGGCGCAGATCCCGTATTCTGTCCAAGAGCATATATATATATATATATATATATATATATATATATATATATATATATATATATATATATATATACATACATAAATGAGCATTATACCAAATAGCAGGTGGTGAAAGGTACAATCCTCACAGATGAAGAAGCATATTGTCAAACAAAATTAAGCAGCACACGAAATACATACTGATCATAAAACATTACTTCACATTATATGTTTTTGCTTAGTGGAAACTTGGCTTTTGAGGCTGTGAGTAGAGACATGGTTATCTCTGATAGATACTCAAATACCAAGAAATGCAGCTTCCCACCAAACACTAGCTGAGGCATTAAAAACAACAGAATAATATCGTCCATTCAGTATGCGAATATGACAATGCATGTACACAATCATACAATATAAAATAAACATAGACACGTAGATACAGGGTTGCATGCCCCTCCTTCCAGCTAAAATACCGAGAAACATGTTTAAGAAGATTCTGCAGGGCACACAATTCTGAGCTATCCTTGCGATGGTAGTGACAAATCCAAATCAGCCAATTTCCTTGAACTTCTCCACCAGACTTATCGAAATGTGTAAACTACTGAACCTATAATGTGTATGTATTTATAACTGCAGGTTCTTAAATACCAGACTTCTCTATTTTAACCTTCGTTAAGTTAACGTTTGAGTTTTGGTGTCACTTTGGTGAATGTTTTTGCTTGCTTCCCATTCTGTGAAAGCCATCTTAGCATTAACAATATGTGATTAAAAACAAAACACCACCGTTCTCAGCTTCTTTGGTGATGTACAATTGCATTCTAGTGTTAAGTCAATTTAACTAAAAAGTTTTGCTTAGCAGTTTGATGGGGTAAAGCCTTGCAGATTTTATTGAAAATATTTAACTGACTTTCATAGCAGTAGCAGTTGCAATAATTAATTACTTATGTCGCCCCAAAACCCAGATGAACATCCTAGTCTGACAGTTTTCTCAGTTGTGGACAAATATCTTGGAGTTTATAACTCTGGAAATGTGTATTGTTTCTGCTGTCTTTCTTGACATTCTGGTAATAACTTCTAAAATAATACGATGTACCGTATTTCTCAAATTTAAGTGAAAACTCATATCCAGGCGACAACAGAATAACCTTTGATGCAATGTCGAAACATAATGAACACTACCTGTACGTAACATAAAAAAAAAACAAATCGAACATTTTAAATGCAACAAAATAAATTGTCATGTGTGTAAAAGTTCTAGCAGACGACTGTGCCAATAAATATTGACCCGGTGGTACTGAAAACAAAAGCTAATATAGTTCCTATTTTAGGTTAATGTTTTGTTTGCTGTCTGTAGATGGCAGCATGTACACACATTTTACCACGACATAGTATTGCCACATTGATAAGGGAACGTCAAAAATGCTGAGTAGGTGTGCGAATAGATACATTATCTTGCAGCCACTGGCAGAACTTAACATAGATCAGATATTCATACATCTTTCTATGAAACTTTCTATTTATATATATATATATTATATATTATATATATATATATATATATATATATAACTCTATATATGATTGACTCTCCATATATGACTCTCCAGATACTATGGCGCAGGCTACAATCCGTTTTTTTTTTTTTTTTTTTTTTTTTTTTTTATAGTGATTATTTCATTTCATGTTTTTAAAACAGTTATTATACCAGTAAGCGGTAAACAGAGTCAGTGAAAGTTCACACTTGGGCTAATAATGTCAACGCAACTCTTTCCAAAGAGATTGTTTCCACTAGCTAGTGTAGAGAGACAATACCAGTGCTATAACAGTATCAGTTTGTTTGACGGTATTACAGGTGGGCAGATGCAGTAAGTTGTGTGGTATTCTATCAATTCATGTCAATTCTTCATGTTTTCTCTCACATGTCGATCCTGAGTGATTTGGAAACGTAGATTTATTTCACCTGGTGCAGTGCCTTATATCAAGATGCATATCTGAAAGTTCTATTACAAATATATAAGAGCACAACTGGTAAAATGTGTGCAATTATTTGAGCTTGAACGTTTTGGATAACCCCTAAATTAAACTGTTCCAACTATCCGTCTGATGTTTTATAATGCTCCTGTCCACTAGGTGTCAGTAGGGGCACACATTTTCTTCAGTGCTTGAGAACACGTTCTTGAGCACAATTTGTTGACATTAATTGTTTTTTCATTTGTTTAAATTAACGGGACCCATGGCCATGTTTCTTGTTTTTGTTTGTTTTTAAATAAGTGAAACATTAACAAGACTTAAATTAAATTTAGTGTCAACTCAGCAGAACTGAATTTCACAATTTTGCAAATATTTGAGCCTGCACCGTTTCTAGTCTATCATGAGTATCTATCTTTAGCTCTTCTATTTAACAAACAAAGCAAAAGGTCATTGATCAGATGATCAAAGTATAGTATGCAAACAGAGACTACCCCTTGCAGAAGAACCAATTTAAAAGATGGAAATGATCTTCTCAACCACGTTTGTGAAAATCCAAGTTGTTTTGGATTAAGTGTGGTCAAAATGGAGGGAATAAACAACAACGTTTTAATGCAGCAAATGAATGTCAGTCCCAAGACCACAATTATGATGTTCTTTTGTTGTTTATTTTTCTTTAATTCATTCCTAATATTATCCCTTGCAGGCATGAAATCCTCCAGTGAAAGGGGATGTAGTGAAGGCGCTAGCACATCACCACACACATTTTTGTATATATCTTTGGAACTGGCAATTTGATTGTCATGAAACTTGCTATTAACCTTATTTAGTTTGTATCTGAATATCAGGTTCTGAAGATATACTGGGGTGTTTGTCTGGCCATACATCTCTCTCTCTCTCTCTCTCTCTCTCTCGCTCTCTCTCTCTCTCTCTCTCTCTCTCTCTCTCTCTCTCTCTCTCTCTATATATATATATATATATAAATTTGTATTCTATACTGTTCTGTTATTTGGTTTATATAGGTCATGGCTGTCCCTTTTTTCATCATACTGGCAGCTCTAATGTTAAAATAACAGCAGTGCTCAGGGATGTTTGTTACTGATATACTTCTTTTGAAGTAGAAACACACATGTATAGCATTCTCAAGATTGTTTATAATTTTGGAACACTAACAAAAAAAGTTCTCTTTTAAAAATAAATGAAAGACTGATGAAAGCACTCTGGAGATTTGACTGCCTGTGAAAGACATTCTGGTTGCAATATTATTAACAATATATACATTTCTGGGAAAATAATTTAAAGTTTTGTTTTGGGAAGTTGTCAGGAAATGCTGCACTGAAGATTAAAGCATGAACACAGTGACCAGGCTTACTCAAACAAGATGTATTTGATCATGTTTCTATTGATGACTAAGGAAATTGACCCTTGAGAGAAACAGAACGTTGTGTATCGAACACCAGAAATACTTTTATTTGAACAGCTTCACCAGATGCTAAAACTATTATTACAAAAATCGTATAATTAGCAAAATACATGACATACAGTTATATTTATATAAAACAAACAAAAAAACATAATACATTAAATACAGTGGAAAGTTCATAATATATGATAGTAGCCTAATAAATGAAATGGTACACTAAATACAGTGGAAAGTGCAATTCTTTCCAAATAGACTGGTATGCCTTGCCTCCACTAGCTAGTGTAGAAAGACAATACCAGTGTTATAATAGTATCAGTTTGTTTGGCGGTATTACAGGTGGGCAGATGCAGCAAGTTGTGTGGTATTCTATCAATTCATGTCAATTCTTCATGTTTTCTCTCACATGTCGATCCTGTTCTATACATAACATATCCTAAAACAGGTTTATAAAAAACATGAATCAAAGGCAACAACTACAACCTAAAGAGTGAGAAGCTTCAAATGTCATTTTAAGTACTGGTTGGCACCCTGTGTTATTGTATGGTGTTTGCACTATAATGCTGCCTGTTGTGCACTGCACTTACAGCACATGTGTATTTTCCTTTTAAAACAGGATCTCTGGTAGCACATTCAATTAAAGAAGGTTCTCAGTTACCACACCGTTCTCTAACACATTACTGGCAGAAAGCATGGCAGTGAATAAGGGAGCTTAATTAGACTAAAGGTAGGAAAGAAGCCATTGAAGGGGTGTGAACAATTTCACCCTCCAGGTGGAGTGATCAAGGAAGTGAATTGGAAACAGAGTTTTTTAATTTGAGTGTTTAAGTTAAATGTTAAATTTTTTTTTTTGTTGTTGTTGTTTTTTTTTAACCCAGTTTTCTTCCCAATTTGGAATCTCCAATTGTGCTATTACTAATCCTGGTTCACCACTGCAACCCCCCGGCGACTTGGGAAACGGAGATTGAAACGCGCATCCTCCGAAACGTGTTCCTGCCAAGCCGTCATTTTTTGGCACTGCGGACCCACCAGATCTATACTGCTGGAGGACAAACAGATCTGAATGGCTCCACTGCAGACCAGCAGGCGTCCTATCAGACACAGGGGTCACTGATGCACGGTGAACCATGGATTGCCCTGACAACCTAAGCCCTCCCTACCCGGGCGGTGCTCGGCCAATTGTGCGCCGCCCCCTGGGAAACCCAAGTTATGGTCTGGAATGACATAGACTGATTTCAAACCTGTGATCCCCTTGGCCCGGTTTTTCAAAACTTTGGTAATCCAATTTACGCATTTGATCTGGATTAGTGCGATCGGTATTACTGTGATCCAGATTTCGTTTTGGCAATCCAATTGCACATTTTATCACGACTAAATGTTGCAATTTGGTTTCTGAGAATTTAAAGAGGAGATCAGGATTACTTTGATCCAAAATACCAGGATTATTGTGATCCTACTGCAGAGGTGGATTTAGCTTTTAAATGATCATAAAATATTGATATTTTGTTTGAATTGTCACAGCAAACACATGTTATATGTCCAAATTCATTGTTAGAATATAATATTTACATATTTATTTAAGTTTTGTATCCATGTAAGCAAAAATGAAAACACATATTTAGTGGTATAGCTTTAATAGCAAAAAACATACACCTTCACATACGTCCCCTTAAAGCTTGTCTGAGAGTTGCTGGACTCCTGACCGACGAAGAAGAGGATGAAGATGTCTAAAAATGTTCAAAAGTTTTATTTTTATTCCAATTAGATTTAGTTACCTGGGTATATATAAAATAACCATTATTTGCATGTGTTATATGTGCACTAGCAATAAAAGTGATTTTGTTAAAAAATAAAATATATATATATAAAACAAAATAAAGTTGTGTGTCAATCATTATTACCATAATCTTGTTTCTTTTGTTAAATTAGGTTATATCTTAAATAAAGCCTCTTAAAAAAAAGATATCAGATCAGATCAGGCCGTCCAGCCAAACTGGATGACCAAGCAAGAAGGAGACTGATCAGAGAGGCTACCAAGAGGCAAATGGCAACTTTGCAAGAGCTACAGGCTTTTATGGCCATGACTGGTCAAAGTGTGCATGTGACAACAATAAACCAAGCACTCCACAAATCTGGCCTATATGGTAGGGTGGCAAGAAGGAAGCCATTACTCAAGAAAGCCCACCTTGAATTCTGTTTGAAGTATGCATAAAAACACTCAGGAGATTCTGCAGCCATGTGGCAAAAAGTTTTGTGGCCTGACGAAACTAAAATGGAACTTTTTGGCCTAAATGCAAAGCGTTCTGTTTGGCGCAAACCCAACACAGCACATCACCCAAAGAACACTGTTCTTACCATGAAGCATGGTGGCGGCAGCATCATGTTATGGGGCTGTTTCTCATCGGCAGGGACTGGGGCACTTGTCAGGATAGAAGGGAAAATGAACGGAGCAAAATACAGAGAAGTCCTTGAGGAAAACCTGCTGCCCTCTGCAAGAAAGTTCACCTTTTAGTATGACAATGACCCAAAGCACATAGCCAAAGCTACACGAGTGGCTGAGGAACAAAAAGGTAAATGTCCTTGAGTGACCCAGTCAGAGCCCTGACCTAAATACAATCGAAAATTTGTGACATGACTTGAAGATTGCTGTCCATCAACACTTCCCAAGGAACTTGACAGAGCTTGAACAGTTTTGTAAATAGGAATGGTTATATATTGCCAAATCTAGGTGTGCAAAGTTGGTAAAGACCTATCCCAACAGACTCACAGCTGTAATTGCTGCCAAAGGTACATCCACCAAGCATTAACTCAGAGAAGTGGAGACTTATCCAATTATGATCTTTCAGATTTGTATTTTAATATTTAATCTTTTTCTTTTTTTTCCCTTAACAGTGTTTCAGTGGATCACTTTGATCCAGATTAAAAGTTTTGAAAAACTGGCCCCTGGCTATAGGGCATTTATTATGGATGCATCATTCAGGAGCCCCCCCCCCCCCCTTTTTTTTTTAAATAAATAAAACATTAACAAGACTTGAATTCAGTTTAGTGTCAACTCAGCAGAATTGAATTTCACAAGATTTTGCAAATATTTGAGACTGCACTGTTTCAGGTCGATCATGAGTCTTTTAACTCTTCAATTTAACAAACAAAGCAAAAGTTCATTGATCAACGTAGAGCATACAATGAGAGACTACCCCTTTCAGAAGAACCAATTTAAAAGATGGAAATGATCTTCTCAACCAGATTTGTGAAAATCCAAGTTGTTTTGGATTAAGTGTGGTCAAAACGGGGGGAAAAATTATTATAAAACTATTGAATGCAGCAAATGAATGACTGTCCCAAGGCTAGAATTATGATGTTCTTTTGTTGCTGATTTTTCTTTAATTCATTCCTAATATTATCCCTTGCAGGCATGAAATCCTCCAGTGAAAGGGGACATTTTTGTATATATCTGTGGAACTGGCAATTTGATTGTCATGAAACTTGCTATTAACATTATTTAGTTTGTATCTGAATATCAGATTCTGAAGATATACTGGGGTGTTTGTCTGGCCATACATCTCTCTCTCTCTCTCTCTCTCTCTCTATCTATATATATATATATATATATATATATATATATATATATATATATATATATATATATATATATGTGTGTGTGTGTGTGTATGTCACACGTATATTGCTGCATAAATCTGGAGAACCGCTTATAGAATTGGCATAAACTTGGTTGTAACATTATCAGCGTTCTTGAGAATATCGGATATAGGATTCTGAGGATATAGGGGGAATCTGTATGTCTCATTTACATTTTTGCATTAATCTGTAGATTTAAGCATTTCATTGCTAATTTGTATTCTATACTGTTCTGTTATTTGGTTTATATAGGTCATGGCTGTCCCTTTTTTCATCATACTGGGAGCTCTAATGTTAAAATAACAGCAGTGGTCAGGGATGTTTGTTACTGATATACTTCTTTTGAAGTAGAAACACACATGTATAGCATTCTCAGGATTGTTTATCATTTTGGAACACTAACAAAAAAAAAGTTATCTTTTAAAAATAAATGAAAGACTGATGAAAGCACTCTGGAGATTTGACTCCCCGTGCAATAACTGTATATGTAGAATAATTTCACTGAATGATGACGATTGCAGGTTTTTTGGGTTGGTGACTAAGTTGAGAATTTGGATTGGATGGCTGACTCTGCATTAAAGCTATCTATTTATTGTTGCAAATTACAATTAAATAAAGCCATGTGCCACTGCTACAAGCCATGGTGCTTCTAATGAACACTGAATACCCCTTATCTGCCAAGTTGATGTATATTTGAAAAAAAAAAATCTACAGACAAGGATAAAAAGTCACTTCCTTTCTAACTATCAAAATTAACTAAAGTTTGTTTTATTTTTGGTTTGCAGTTTGTTTTTTTGATCTGGTCTTATAGAGTAGAAAATGCTGCTGCAAAATATATTTTTTGTTATCCTTTCATTTTTATATTCCCAGTATATCTATTTGATGCATTTTAGTTTCATATTTAAACTATTTCATTTGGCAACTCATGTTTTCATTAAGGCTAGGATTAAGATGTCTGATAAATTTATGTAAAATCAGGCAACTTTCTGGGAAGTTTTCAAGCAAATCCCTGTCAGGGACATTTCAAGCAAACTAAGTTGATTAAATAAATATGGTTTAGTTGTGGCTTGAAAACCAGAAACTGTGTGTTTGAAACCAGCGGATGTCAAATAGGCACTGTCATTTTAGAAAGCAATTCTTTATTGCAATTTATTGCAAGGAAACTCCCAACCACATTATACTTTTATTTCCACTGCATTAAAAATGTATTTTTTAAATATTCAGCTGAATTTTGAAACTGTCCCAGCACTTCTAAGACTTTCAAATGATCCGTTATGGAACAGATGAGGCTGGCTGTCATGGGGGTTTAGTGAAATAAATTCTGGTTGCAATATTATTTATTAATAATAGATACATTTTTGAGAAAAGAATTTAAAGTTTTGTTTTGGGAAGTTGTCAGGAAATGCTGCACTGAAGATTAAAGCATGAACACAGTGACCTGGCTTACTCAAACAAGATGTATTTGATCATGTTTCTATTGATGACTAATGAAATTGATCCTTGAGAGAAACAGAACATTGTGTATTGAACACCGGAAATACTTTTATTTGAACAGCTTCACCAGATGCTAAAACTACATTAAAATAAATAAATAAATAAATAGATAAATAAATAAATAAAAAGTGTTGAAACTTAAACGCCCACTTCCTGTCTTTCTTGTGTGCTTTAATTACGATTATGTTATTAATGTTATTTATGTTATGATGTAGTATGTGCAGTTTATCACAGTAGGGCCTATACTGTACACTCCAACGCACAAAAACTGATTATTATTATTAAAAAGCTGCTTGTTTTCTTATCACAAAAATCGTATAATTAAAAAAAAAAAAAAAAAAAAAAAAAAAAATGAAAAAATGAAATAATAAAATGTGTGTGCACTGCATAACCTAAATTAACAAAAAAAGAGCTTACGGTTTAAAAAGATGATTTATTTGATAAAAGTGTGGCATAAACACCAGCTAGATGTAATAATTTGACAGTACCGTGGAACCATTGTTGAATTCATCACCCACTAATTTTTAGAGGTAGGTCGTTATTGTAATCTATTGTGATTCCCCGGTGCTATAGTAACATCTAACCGTAGGTTTGTTATGACGGAGTAGACGTTGATCAAATTAACCACTTAGTGTTTTGTTTCTTGATATACTTTACAACATTTGAAAGTAAAGGTTGATTACTAATCAATCTACCTTAAATCAACGTATTATCGAAAACCGAGCTTGTCATGCTATTCAAAAAGAGTGAGTCAACGGGGAGGCAGACGTGACAGTTGTGTGCCAACCCACCTCCACCCCACACCTCCCCCCCTTTGTTTATCCACTTGATGTACTGGAGGTTGCTCTTAAGACCTTGATCAAATAAATTTCGACTCGCTACTGGGGAATTTCATTTTCCACAGAAAGCGGGCAACGATCGGAACTAAAGAAAAAAATGCCGCTGTTCAGAGTTAAATCTTTGTTTTTTTTTTTCATTTCTTCCACTTTAGCAGTAAGTAGCGTTATCTGAATGGAAATTTCAGGTTATTATCATATTTATTACTTTTGCTGTTGTTATTGAATTCTATTTAAAATATGTCCTCACTTCTATTTGACAGTATTCCCCACCTCTACGGGACACATGCACCCCCGACCCGGAGTTTGTAAGTGTCAGCCTTTTCCTTCTCTCTCTCTCTCTCTCTCTCTCTCTCTCTCTCTCTCTCTCTCTCTCTCTCTTTTCTTTTTTTTTTTTTTTTTGGGGTAAATGTTGAACTGGACATGACACATGTGCGTGATTTAACTTGTTTGCTTTTTTGTTGTTTTGTTCTGTTTTTGCAGGGACAATACTGCCCGACCACATGTGGAATTGTAGATTACTTGCAAAGATACAAACCGAATACTGACAGTGAACTCAGTTACCTGGAAAACACCTTAAATCAGATCTCAAATTTAACTATAGGAGCACAAGAAAAGGCAAACTACATAAAGGATTCTAGCATCTCCGCAAGGAAATCTTCTTTACAAGGTATAGGTCATTTAAATAAAAAGATATATTGAATACGTTAAGAGTTATTAAAATTAAACAAGGCCCTAGTTTTGATTACCTGTACCGTTTTGATTAATTTAAAACAAAATGTTTAACAATTAAACATGAATCCGGTTAAACAAATATTATTATGTAATATTTATTAACTGTATACTGTTAAGTTTATTTTTCTATTTTAGTTCAAGTATGTCATCAATCCATTAAAACAAACTTTAAAAGTGTGTTTAAAATAGCTATTTTAATGGGCACTGTTTAATAACATGTTGACACACAAATATATATATATATACATATATATATATATATATATATATATATATATATATATAATATAATACGGTTAGTTTTACATTGGGGTTACAAAATGTAAACCAATGGTCGATTTAGAGTTTATTTGTTTTTCATTTTATTTGGGTACTAAATTCTCCCAGGAGAATAAACTTTATCAGTATTTGTTGTATTTCTTTCTTGCCGGATTTCTTTCTAACAATTTTGCAGTCCTATAATGACTTCAGTGTACGAGTTAAATTGTGATTTGAGGTTAGGATTAGATTTGTGTGAAGATGATCCTGGATACATTCTGTTTTTTTTTTTTTGGTTTTTTTCGTTATTCCAGATTTATATTTGAAAAAATCCAACACCATGCTGGATGAAATTCTGCGATTTGAGAAGAGTATTATTTCCCAAGAATCTCAAATATAGTAGGTATCTTTTTAAAGCACCGTAACATTATACGAGATATCGTAGTTAAACATTATTTTAATACAGCAAGAAATCAAAAAGCCTATAAAATTGATTTAAAAATGTATTAAATATTAATATTTAAAAATGTATTAAAGAAATGCACATGTAGATATGAAATACTGTTTGAGTACCCTGACAAATTGAATCCTAAAATCAGTGCCAGAATGTGAAATGGAAATTTGTTATTTCTTGAATAACAAATATGAAATACCTTGCAGGGTGTGTTTTCAAGATGTACAAATCTTTTGTTTTTGTGCCAATGTTTTAATATGCCCCTATAGGTTTAATATTATTTATGGAAGTTATGTATAGAACAAGACATTGCATCTCAAAACTAAGTGGCGTTGCTAGCAGCACAATACATGTTAAAACATTGAATCCAAGGCAGGTTAGGCTACAGCTATTTAAGGGTCATTTATATTTATGAGACGGTACTCTAATACTTTATGATTAAGATTACTCCAGCTCACAAAAACGATTCTCATAGGTTTACCCAAAGAAAGTAAATTGATATCTTGCTGTCTCGAATATTTCTTTTTTTTTTTTTACTAAAAGTGAAGACGATGGCAGTTTGTTTTAAAGAACACTGTTGTTTAATGAAATGTGGGTTGTATTTTCAGTGAGTTGCAAGATTTATTACGAGCAAATGATCAGAGAATGGTGCAGCTTAAACAGATGGCTGTCCAGCTTGAGCAAATATGTCAAGAACCATGCAAAGATACTGTTGAGATTCAACAAATCACAGGAAAAGGTGATACCAAAACACATTTTAAAATGCCCTTCTTTTATGGAAAATGTGTTACTATGATTATTTTGCTTCACATAGCTTTAGACAAATGTATGGCTTACAAGGGTGGGTTATGGTCACTTTTGTGGCCATATTTTGTTGGAATACCATATAATTTTTTTTTTTTTAAAAATCACATTTTAAAATATCACTCATAGACTATACTTTTTTGTATTTAAAAAAAAGTACAAAATAAACATGAAGGGCAACTCCGTTGTTTTCTCTTTATTTGAATTTATGTGATTAGTTTATCAGATATTATAACTACACTTTTTTGTTGTTAAGATTGTCAGGAGGTTGCTAACAAAGGAGCAAAAGTCAGCGGTCTGTACTTCATCAAACCCACAAAAGCTAAACAGTCGTTTTTGGTTTACTGTGAAATCGACACAAATGGCAATGGCTGGACAGTTATTCAAAAGGTGCGTTCATTGGAAACATATTTTGTGGTATGTTCGATATATAAATAAATGAACCCTAAAATGATGTAACTACCCTTTTAAACACATTTTCAGAGGCTAGATGGCAGTGTGAACTTTACCAAAAACTGGATTCAGTACAAGGAAGGATTCGGATACTTGTCTCCTACTGGAAATAGTGAATTCTGGCTTGGCAACGAGAAAATACATCTGCTTTCCACCCAGGCCACTATTCCATACATCCTCAGGATGGAGCTGAAAGACTGGAATGGCCAAACAAAGTAAATAATAATCTTATAATGGCGTAATAATATTGGTTTATAATTCAAAGTTTCATAGACACAGATCTGGTTGTGTAACTGAAAGTGATCTTATTTTATGGAACAGAATAATCTGGAGGTGGTGGGAGCTAGGGACGGGGCAGTACTTTCTACAGATTGTTCATTAAGTTCCAGAATAAGCCGTCTTACTGGTTTATGTCACATAATTTGTACAACAAGCATGAAAAGGCAGCACATATAATTTAACATTTTTGTTTTGCACTGCTAGGAATGCAGACTATTTTATGTTCAAGGTGGGCCCAGAGG
The DNA here is from genome assembly GCF_017654505.1 of Polyodon spathula. Taxonomy (NCBI): domain Eukaryota; kingdom Metazoa; phylum Chordata; class Actinopteri; order Acipenseriformes; family Polyodontidae; genus Polyodon; species Polyodon spathula. The sequence continues at coordinate 30,048,364 of NC_054535.1, read as the reverse complement.
CAGACATGTATCGCCTGACCTATGCTTATTACTTCGGAGGTGAAGCTGGAGATGCCTTTGATGGGTACGACTTTGGAGACGACCCCAGCGACAAGTACTTCACCTCCCACAATGGAATGCAGTTCAGTACCCCGGACGTAGACAATGACAAATACCAGGGTAACTGCGCCCAGCAAGACGGCTCCGGCTGGTGGATGAATAAATGCCACGCAGCTCATCTCAATGGCAAATACTACCAACGTAAGACATTTTTATTATGAACCCCCCCCCCCCCCCCCACACACACACACTCAAGTTAGTATATTATTTTTTTACAATGTGTATTGTACAAAGGTTTTCTCTTATACAGACGTTAAGTGCATTCATTTTAAATGAAGTATGTGACCATTGAGACAGTCAGAAGATACTTATTTAATTTTTTATTTTTTTTTAACTGACATTGATTTTTTTCCCTTCTAGATGGGGTGTACACAGCTGAAGATGCTCAACCAAATGGGTATGATAATGGAATAATTTGGGTAACGTGGCACGACCGCTGGTATTCCCTAAAAGAAACTACAATGAAAGTCATTCCCTTCAACAGAGTAAACATGGCCGGAGGGCAGCAGCATGTACTTGGTGTCAAAGATATTGGTGGTAAGGGAGACATGTAAAGGGGCACTTTGTTTCCATTCAGTGTGAAAAACCACTTCTCCCTTGTAATATGCAAACTTTTTCTTTGTTTTCAATAAAATATTTTTGAAAAAGACATATTATGATATGTTAAAGGTATTTGTGAATATTTGCAAAACCTGTTAATAAATGTTGAGTCTCCTTTATACAACAACTTTGATATAAATCATCATATGTAAATCTTGGCCATTCCAAATGTTAGAAGAAAGCATGGTTCTGAAAGTGTATCTTAATAAATGGCAAACCAACTTGGTATCAAAATGCGGAATACTGGATTTGTTTCAGTTAAAAAAGTTCTTATAACCACATTTATAGAAATAATTGATTTAATCTTTTGTGGTCCTCCAACGCTGTACGTTCTGGATATGGCTGCATGGCGCATTATATATATATATATATATATATATATATATATATATATATATATATATATATATATATATATATATACACACACACAAGCAGGTCACTGAAAAGAAAATAACACTACAATATAAAATCAAAACAATCTCGAGTGAAAACATAAAAGTAAATGTGAAAACAGTGTTTGGTACTCGCTCGGGTATACGAAACAGATATGTCGACAGCAAAGCCACACTTCAGCAAACAGGAAGTTGATTTCTTTTTTTTTATGGAACAACCCACAGCAGCGTCTTGGTTTCAGGACGTGTTCAGTACGGTTTGATAGAAACGGCTTGTTTATATAGTATACTAAATTGTTAACAAGTAAACAATTAGGCAGTTAAGGTATAAGAAAAGAAAGGAATGAAAGGATTGATAGAATTAAAATAATCTGCCTGGGTCCTACTATCCTGCCTGTTGCAGTCCACTTGTACACAAGTAAATATTGTTTTTGTTTCCCAATCTGTTACATGATGGTAGTGGTGTTTTTTAAATAGATAATTGTGACAAAGTGGTTAACAGTGTGCTGGTGCATGTGATTAATAATCAGACAAACAATGATAATCCAGGTGCAATGAAGGTTTAATTGTATAATCCAATGTCTGATGGCTAACAGCAGTAAACAATAAAAATGTTAATGAAGCAATACAGTGGCATGTATTGCTTATTTATAATCTGCGGGTTTGCCCCAAAATAATAACAGTCCCGTTTCAGTTCACCCACATGTAACACATACACAAACACAACACCAGTCCAGCTCTAGTGCTTGTAGTGAATATAGTTCTTTCGTGACAAAAAAGTAGAGAGATGTTGTTCCAGATTTAGTGCTGGCCTTTGACGACAGCTCCAGATTGTGTTAGCCATCCAGATAATAATATAACACTATATTAATAATGACAAACAAAACAAACAAAACACTCCCGTATCATAACACAGGTTCTCCTTTTGGTTGTTCGATTTAACTATTCACAAAGGTACAGATCACCTCACTACGTGCCCTTTATATACCGTCAACCATGACCCCTTGGTCAACGCGTGCATCCGCTGCTCCAATCCGTGGATGCCACACACACACTAGGTACAGCAACACCATAACATCACATAATGCACAATGCGTGCATGCAAAAACGTACTTGTCATTGTAGTGTGAATGAGTAGAAAGCACGCACGCACTGTGCATTTTGTGATGTTATGGTGTTGCTGTGCCTAGTGCGTGCTTACAATTTGTACCATAGATATTCCACAATTTTCATTATATCTATGGTTTGTACTATGCTACTTCCTGAAGTTCAGGACATGAGAAGGCTGATGTATTAAGCTGCTTGTGATGATTCAGTTAGGTGACATCTTTCTATGAAAATCACTGCGGCACTGAAAGTGACTAGATTTTTAACTAGTCGTGTTTTCATTTTTTTGTCGCTAGGAAATGTGAAAGTCGTTAGATCTAGTGACAAAATTGCTATGTTGACAACACTGACCATGGTCCTCCAACGCTCTTAAGTTCTGGATATGGCTGCATGGCGGGCTTGCAGAGCAAAAAAAAAGCGGACTACTGACGGCACTCATTTTGGAATGCTCGTCTTCGTCTCTCCCGAGTTAGCTCGGGTTGCAGCGTTGAGCCAGTTTGAATAATAACTGGACATTCCAAATTGGGAGAAATTTGTAAAATGAATAAAAATAATTGTTCAAAAAGAGACTTTTGGAAATACCTGGAAGAATTATTCAATTAATTTATCAATCAACACAAAAATGTTAAACCATGTGGCCAGATTAAATTCAATAGAGTATATCCTGACTAGTCTATGAAATCATGCAATAATTAAGGGACATATATATTTTTTGTGAAATCTGATGTAACTGGTGAAATTCTGATGTAAAGGACTACACATTCTACCTGAAGACCACATGCTTTCTAAAAATTTTGATATTTATGAATTGTCCAGTCATTAAATGAATAAAAACAATGTTTATATGCTAATGGAGTGTAACTAGGATGGGTAAGAAACCCCAGATAAGGGATGTCCATAATGCTGGGGTTATCCTATTTAGGCATCGGGCCCAGTTGTTTAGTGTGCTCTAGACTGGCTTGGTGAGCTATTTTATAGACTCAGCTGCCCTTTTTCTCTCCCTGGTTATCAAATTGCATTGATCTGAATTGAGCTGAATGTGTTGATATGTATTTGACATAAAGGTGTGTATATATATATATATATATATATATATATATATATATATATATATATATATATATATATATATATACACACACACACACACACACACACACACAGCTCTGGAAAAAATTAAGAGACCACTGAAAAATTATCAGTTTCTCTGGTTTTACTATTTATAGGTATGTGTTTGGGTAAAATGAACATTTTTGTTTTATTCTATAAACTACTGACAACATTTCTCCCAAATTCTAAATAAAAATATTGTCATTTAGAGCATTTATTTGCAGAAAATGACAACTGGTCAAAATATCAAAAAAGATGCAGTGTTGTCAGACCTCGAATAATGCAAAGAAAATAAGTTCATATTCATTTTTAAACAACACTATACTAATGTTTTAACTTAGGAAGAGTTCAGAAATCAATATTTGGTGGAATAACCCTGATTTTCAAGCACAGCTTTCATGCATCTTGGCATGCTCTCCACCAGTCTTTCACATTGATGTTGGGTGACTTTATGCCACTCCTGGCGCAAAAATTCAAGCAGCTCGGCTTTATTTGATGGCTTGTGACCATCCATCTTCCTCTTGATCACATTCCAGAGGTTTTCAATGGGGTTCAGGTCTGGAGATTGGGCTGGCCATGACAGGGTCTTGATCTGGTGGTCCTCCATCCACACCTTGATTGACCTGACTGTGTGGCATGGACCATTGTCCTGCTCGAAATAACAATCCTAAGAGTTGGGGAATATCGTCAGAACAGAAGGAAGCAAGTTTTCTTCCAGGACAACCTTGTACTTGGCTTTCATACCAAAGCTGCCCGATTCCGGCCTTGCTGAAGCACCCCCAGATCATCACCGATCCTCCACCACATTTCACAGTGGGTACAAGACACTGTGGCTTGTAGGCCTCACCAGGTCTCCGTCTAACCATTAGACGACCAGGTGTTGGGCAAAGCTGAAAATTGGACTCATCTGGGGGTGCTTCAGCAAGGCTGGAATCGGGCAGATTTGTCTTTGTGAAGGACGCATGAATCAAGCCAAGTACAAGATTGTCCTGGAAGAAAATTTGTTACCTTCTGCTCTGACAATGTTCCCCAACTCTGAGGATTGTTTTTTCCAGCAGGACAATGCTCCATGCCACACAGCCAGGTCAATCAAGGTGTGGATGGAGGACCACCAGATCAAGACCCTGTCATGGCCAGCCCAATCTCCAGACCTGAACCCCATTGAAAACCTCTGGAATGTGATCAAGAGGAAGATGGATGGTCACAAGCCATCAAACAAAGCCAAGCTGCTTGAATTTTTGCGCCAGGAGTGGCATAAAGTCACCCAACATCAATGTGAAAGACTGGTGGAGAGCATGCCAAGACGCATGAAAGCTGTGCTTGAAAATCAAGGTTATTCCACCAAATATTGATTTCTGAACTCTAGCTTGCTGGCCTTATTTGCCTTGGTCACAAGGATAGTGGTACTCAAAAGGAGAGCTGTGGGTGGACTATTTGATGCCAATATTGTCACACTTATAAATATATTGTTATCCCATAAATAAACCACTGCCCCCTCTGTAAGAAATAAGAAAAAGGATCTGAATAAGTGAATCATTCAAATTGATATTTGTCTTGGCAGACAACATTGCAGAAAGCCATTTTCGAGGGTTAAATGAGAATGCCAAAACTCCCACAGAACAATAAACAGCTTCTGTTGTTTTTAGAAAGATGCTAAATCATTGTAAGCTTGAGCAACCAACTAAATTCTCTCCAGTTATTTAATTCCATCAGACAGCAATGGTTATCAATACCGGTATACAGCTCTTGCCAAAAGTTTTGCATCACTTAAAATTTTAGGATTGAGACATAATTAAAAAAAATAAATATATAAAAAAAATGGAAGCCATAATAATAGCACAGTACTAGATTTTGAAATGTCAACTTTTTCAATTATTGTCAGTTTTTTTTAAAAAAAACCTACAAAACAATATGTAATTCAATTTGTTATTATAACATTATTCAGCAGGTTTTATTAGACTTTATGATGCAAAATTTGATAATTCCATAGGGTCATGCAAAACTTTTGACCACAGCTGTATTATACAGTAGTAGCTAACACTGAAGTTACTTGGCAAGGATGTAAAGTAACCTGTTCTTCTTTTATTTTTGTGTGATATAACAGCAATCATGCATGGTAATATTATGTTATGCTATATCTTTTTCTAGAGATGATACACACTCAGTCACATCCTGTCAGAGTGGTAACATTGTTTTGCAATATGCTATGAAAGAACACAATGTTTTCAAACTTTGTTGTACTAATATTACAAATGTTCAATGTTCAATCTCTAGATAAGAGTGTAGATCAATTGCCTGTTACAAAATGATCTCCGGAGGGTGGGGGTGGTTTATGTACATAGATGTTTAGAAATCAGCCCAGTCCTTTCTGTGCAAATTTTAAAAAATCGATAGCTACTTCTCTGAAGCTAACCCCACTTTTCTGTTGTGTCAGCAGAACATCAGGCCAGCAGGTTCAGCCAAAACTAACCACCTCTGAAAAAATGTGAAGAAAGTTCAATTAATCATTTACAGGAACCTGGCTGGCAGTGACTAACATCACGGTGATCAGAAAGGGGTTCAAATTGGAAGCAGAAGCAGGGAAATTTATCATTTGAACTCTTCTGTAGACTCAACAGGAACGATGAGGCAGTTACACCTCCTCTGCTGTTTGCTAGCTGTCTTCTCTACAGCATGGGTAGGGTGCTTTTCTTTTCTTTTTCTTCTGTAAAACTTTGCAAAGATTAAAGCAGCACCCATTACCATTTTACCAGGGGAAAAAATATATCTTGGTAACTAGCTTGACATTAAGTTTGTACAAGGTCTTGAGGTTTCATTAAATATAGAGTAAGGTGTAAAACTATAAGTTTGAATTTAGAATATTTGGGCAGGGTGGTAAATCGGATAGATTTTTTAAAAATAATCTTTGTATTATTTATATGCATCTACTGTTTATAAAACAACTACAAACATTTGATTAGAAGATGGGTAGCTTACAGACTGCATGATGAGAATCCAATTGAATCCCTGTGAACAGGTCACTCTAGAGCAGGGAGTACTTCTAGTGTCAAACCACATACTTCATTATAAGAACTTATCTGGTCATATTTACTGTGATTGAAGAACCATCAGTTTAGGTATTACATGTGTTTGTCAATGTAAAATATCTTGTGTTATGTTTAGTTTCAGAATGACTAGTAATAATCAAATGCAGCTACTGGACTGTCAATATTCATCTGTTCATTTATTTATCTATGTTCAGTCAGAGGAAGTTTCTTTTGGGGACATTGCACAAGGAAGAGGACCAAGGCCTGTAGAACTGGGTCACAAAAGTCAGTGTGCAACTGAAAAAGAATGGGCTGCCTGTACAGACGATGACTGGGTAAGAAATCCTGAGTTCATATGACTATGTTGATTTTTTTTTTTTTTTTGGAGCTCTGCAAAACCTGTATTTTCAGTGCTGCTGAAATGCATCTTTATTTGATTAATGCTATCAATCCAGCCAATCAATTATGATTTTAAAGGATTTAGTTACATTTATTAGGTTGATGTAATGTTAGCTATTCGCTTTTATTATTATAATCTATAGATTTTAGTATTTTCATATTTTAGTGTTACGGTACACGTTAACTTGTGTTTGTGCATCAAAGAAAGACCTGTAAAAAAAAAAAAAAAAAAAAAAAAAAAAAAAAGTCTATGGGTAATGATTTACAGTGATTATATGTGCTTTACCATACTTTCACTACACTTTATTACACTTTGCTATGCTTTTACTATGGTAAACTTTTACAAGGACAAATTCTTATTTCTTTCAAGGTGGAAATCAGCAGAAAAATCTGCTCTACAAAATGATCTTTTTTGAGAGGCTTTCTTGTGAAACCTCAATCATTTGTGTCACAGATTGCATTTGCATAACAAATTGATCATATTTATTTGATCCTATTAAAGCCATTTCCCTCTATGTTAATGTATATGCATTTTTTTTTTCATTCATTAATTTGCAATAGGGTTTCAAATGTCCATCTGGCTGTAGAGTACAGGGGCTTTTAAGCCAGACAGATCGGGATATCGCGCAAAGAATTGACAGAATTCGAAAATTTCTAGAGGAAAACAAGAACAGATACAAATCAACTGATCAGTTCACCAAACAAACCTATGATGACATAAGAGAACATCTCATCTTAGATTCAGGCAAGTTTACAACTTTTTCAAATATACGTTGAGTGTGGGGTCATTGTTATACTGTTAATATGGCAAGGAAAATAATTGCAATTATACCCAGTATTTGTAAATACCTCATAACATCCTCTGTCATAGGTAAATTTAAAATTCTACTTTTATAATACTGCTACCTGTACACCAGTTTTGTAGTTACACATTGTGGTGGTTACCAGGATGATATAGAAAGAATGTATGGACACTGGCTTTGGTCAAGTAGTCCCACTTTATAACGCTATAGCCAGGAGCCACAGTTACGAGACCGTGCTATTTGTGTTCTGAAAGTGCTAGTGGAATGGCATTATGGGTCAAATGGGAGACACTGCTATGCGGCTTTGTAACTAGTGCAGTACCAAGGAGAGCACTGTATTTATATGTACATTTATTTGTAAGAGTTCTGGGAAGACACTTATATTAGAATGTTCTAATTATTTGACATAACATCATATTACTTTTAATTTTAGTCTTCTGTACTGTAACATTCATTGGCAAAATGTAATAGATCAACTTTCAAAGACATTTTTTAACTGCCTCCCTCATATCTTGTTATGTGTTTATACCCTCTTTCATTATTATGTACTTTTGTTTTTATTTGTTGTTTATTTAATTATTTGTGTTTGTTTGTTTGTTTGTTATTGCAGGAAACAATAATAAGTATGTTAATCTGGCTGATCAATTACGTAGAAGAATTGTTGCTCTGAAGCTAAAAATTGACGACCAGCTAAAAGTACTTATAGTACTGAAGGACAAAATCCGAGAACAAGTTGATACAATGCAAGCACTTGAGGTAAAATAAATACATGTGAAGATTATATACTATATATGGCGAATACAGTAATTAATTTTACTAAACTGAACGGACCATTATGTTCTGCTTACAGTATATAGTTTTTATAGTAGTAGGATCTGTTCTTATAGTGAATCTAAAACACTGGGAACATTTAAAAAAAGATTACATTCTGTGCTTTTAAATTGGTTCCCCCCAGCATAGGAGAAAGGTATGCTAACAGGGAACAAGCCTTGATGTGCATGCCGAATTACCTTTTATAGTTGCCAAACTTTTCTTATGTTCTTATAGGTACTTATTATACCAAAAAGACTGCACATGTGTTTGGGATGCCCCTTATTGCAATATTGTTACATGTCAAGCATCTACATTATTAAAATCTAATGGTCTCTTGAGTGGCACATCCAGTAAAGGCACTCTGCGTGGCGTGCAGGATGCACCCTATAGCCTGGACATCGCCGGTTTGAGTCCAGGCTATTCCATTGCCAACCATGGATTGGAGTTCCCTGGGGGCGGAGCACAATTGGGGGGCAGTTGATTAGGTCTGCTAGAGTGTCCTCGGCTCACCGTGCACCAGCGACCCCTGTAGTCTGGCAGGGCGCCTGCGTGCTTGCCTGTAAGCTGCCTGGAGCTGCATAGTCCTCCGACACTTGAGCCGAATATATAAATAATCGGATATTCTAAATTGGGAGAAAAAATGTTTTAAAAAATTGGGGACTACTAAATTTAAAAAAAAATTATATATATATATATATATATATATATATATATATATATATATATATATATATATATACGCATATATAACTTGCGATTTCTTGATGTTTTACACGTCATTGGTGTTTTATGAAAACGATTATCTTTCTTTTCTCTAGAAAGATTGGAGAATATGGAGTGTCTTATGCTTGTATTTCTTTTTTTTTAATTCAAAACTAATTTTCCATTTGTATTTTCTTTTGTTTTAGGTGGACATTGACATTAAGATTCGATCTTGCAAAGGCTCATGTGCAAGTGCTTTTGTTTACAGTGTCAACATGGAGAGTTATGTAACTCTGAAAAAACAAATATCTCAGATAGAAAACATCAATTTTCAGGGAGTTGAAAATGCGAACTCCATGAGAATAGTCAAGATGAGGTCCTTGAGGGGAGATGAAACAGTGTCCACTGTATACAAGTCCACACTGGCTAATGAAGGTGGAGACAAAAGCATATTCGGAAACGTAGAGCAACTCCGACTGTCCTTAGAAACAGCCGACTATGAGATTAAACAAGGTTCACCTGAGCTCTCGACCACTCCAGCAGTTGGGTCAGGTAGTGTTTCCATGGGCTCTTCATCTGGTGACAAAGCCTATGCCAAACTAACCAGAATCACTGGAGAATCAACCCCAGGTTCATCTGTTTCTACTAACACTAAAGTGGTCACATGTACCAAAACCATCAAAAAGAGAATTGTCTACACAAAAGATGGTCCAGTGGAGACCATTGAAATGACAGGTGGCTCCCCAGAATGTGATCATTTAGAAAGCCTGGGCACTGATGATGCTGTGCATTCATCTGTCAAAGAGGGAAAGGGTGACAGTGGTAGCTTTACAATGAAGGTGTCCGGTACCTCAGGGGGGGTAGATGGCATCTCCGATCACTTCCCCGACTTACATTCTTTCTTCAACAAACACTCAAGTTCATCCACGAGCACCAAAGAGGTTCGGGGAAGTGGCGGCTCTTCTGTAGTTACCACCTCCACTAGAGAGCTTCCGGAACACTCAAGAGTTAAAACAGTTGTGCACTCTGGTTTGGGCAGAGGTGACGGGGATTTTGAGGGCCTTGGGGAAGAGGACTTGAGTGCTTTCCGCACAGAAATAGTTTTCCCTGGTGACAACCAAATGCCCGACAGGAAAGGTTCCTCATCATATTCAAAGACCACTGTAGTAAGCAGTAGTTCAAGTAAGGGAGGTCATTTTTCTGAACAAAAGATGCGTAGTATTCGAGACATTCAGGCCCGTAACCTGAAGAAGAGATGAAAATAGAGTGGGCTAGGTGACTTTCAAGTCTCAATACTACTCACTTAAAGTTGCAAAATAAAAATAAGACCCATGGAAACCAATTAACCCCCTACCCTTACACCTAACACTTCTCCTCTGGGTAATTGTAATTGAATAATGTACACAAATAATGTCTTGTACCTGAAAAAACATGAACATAAGCTGTTATTGTAAACATCATTTCATTAAACTTACTTCATCCAAATTATTTACTTGCTTGTATTTGTTTTGTTATCTATACATTCCATAGTAACCGAAGCGTAGTCACATCACATTGCTATTACCAGATTTAACTGAAACTGAAGCATACAGTACATTCAAGACATTCAAGATATTATATATATATATATATATATATATATATATATATATATATATATATATATATATATATATATATCTCTAATATATAATATATCTACAGTGTGATATATATAGATAGATATATTTATTTATTTTTTTTTATTTATTTATTTTTATTATGAACCCAGGGTAAACCCAGCCTTGTGAAGTGTGATCCTGCTTCTACACAAGTTTACAGCTAAAAGGACCCAAGCACAAAGAAGTCAGGTGGAATTCCCCTTTGGTGATACAGTGAGTCTGTGGTTGACCTTTAGTATTTAAATGAGACTAAAATCATAATGAATGTCCAGATTAAAAATGATTGGGCGGTGGCGGGGTGGGGAGGTTCCATATTGTGAAACATGGGGGAGCCCCACAGATATAGACCATGGCCTAGAAATGTTGCATCACCTACATTATTTTTTTGATTGATTCAAAAACCTACACCACACAATTTAGACGTTTTATTTAACACCATGTAATCAAAGAAACTACAGAACAATGTTGCACAAGTCTACCAGAAGCCATAATAGTTGTACAATAGTATTTAAGGCATGTTGGATTTCAAAATGTCACATCTTTTAATTGTCAATTTTTGACATACTGCAATGCGGTATGTAATTCAATATGTTAACGAGCATTCGACTGTGAAGCAAAATTATGTATAGGTGCATTTGTACTGTGGGCTAGGTTCTGAGGTACATGCTTTTTTTTTTTTTTTAAACACTTTCATACTAAATTTTCTACTTGATAACATTAATTAAAACAATGTTTCAATATTAACTAAATTGAGTTATTAATCAAATTGATTAATCTCAATTGATTTATTAAAATGTTTGGATATACTGTTACTTGACTGATTACTGTCTTGTTCACAGTCATCTTAAAATAACATTAGAATATGTTTAGTTGAAGAAGAAAAATACATTTTTGACCGATTAAGTGGTTAAGATCATACTGGATTCATATTTTGTAGCTGAAATAATACATTTTACTCACAAAGGACTATATTTTTAAGGAACTACTATTTTTAACTACACAGCTCCCTCATTATGATGCTGTAGTCAGATGCCTTTGGTAAGATGCTTTGTAATTTGTGCTAAATAGCAGGAATATATGAGCTAATGTATTGGAAAATGAGTCACCTATAGTGATTTTTTAAATAAACTATAGCTATGGCATATAGAATTAAACACATTTTGCTTCAGAAAACTGAAATAAACCTGCTTAATAATGTAACATTAACATAAGAATAACATGCCGCTTTGTAGTTTTCCACAGACTTCATGAAAAACTGACAAAAAGTTTTAAAAAATGACATTTCAAAAACTAACATGAAATGCTTTACTACTATTATGGCTTCCGGCAGACTTTTACAATATCACTTTGTGGTTTCTTTGATTACATGATGTTAATTAAAAGATCTAAATTATGTTCATATATTATGTTTATTTTAATTATGCCTCAAGTGATGCTAAACTGTTGGCCATAGCTGTAGAGCCACACAATATAATTCAAGGTATCTGCTTACAAGAAACGTTTCTGTATGATTCTTCCTGTGTTGCCAGTATTGCAGTGATATATTTGACATCATATTCTGTATTTACATATAACACTGCAATAAAAACAACACAGCAAAGGAAAGTGAATGCAGCTCTTGTAAACACTGCAGTGTGCTCTCTAACTCAAGGTATTCTGTAGCACTTGCTTGCCCTTGCTTACCCAGGCTTACCCTTGCTCATGAAACACGAGTACACGTACAGCTGAACCTGTGGTTGAGACTCCAAACTGATGGGTTTTAAAAATCTGATGGAAACAGTGGGGGGTTTCTGTGGTTGTCAATAAGATATGAATTGTGGATCTGAAATGAATATATTTTAAATGATCCCTATCATTTAAAAAATACTAAAATAAACTTAAATTCAAAGACAAACATTTTGGTGAGAAGTCTTTTTCAGTGCCATTTTTTACATATGTTATACAGCAAATGCTGTCATTATAATACTTATAATACACGGTAAATACTTTTTTTTTAATTCAGAGGCATATTAAACTGTACTAAAAATTACTCAACTTAAAAGTACTTTATCTTCCATGTTGCAGTTTGTAAAAGAGCAAGAGAACAACCAGCAGTTGAACCGAGCTATGGACCTAAAACTGGTTATCAGAGGCCTAAAACTAGATGTTTCACAAAAAAAGAATTTCCTGCATGCTCTGATGATGATTTGGTAAATATCATACCTTTATATTCAGCTTTCCATATAAAATCAGATTTTATAATATGATGTACAGTACAAATTATATATTTACGAATTACTTTATGACCGTTTGACTTGTACTTGTGATATAACTCAGGAATCCACATAGAACACATGATAGCAGGAATGGTGAATAGAAACATCTTAAAATAGGAAAACAGTTAAAATGCTCATGTGGGTGGTAAGTTGTATCGGTTATATTATTTTATGACATTGCTTTACAGGCCAGCACATGTCCATCAGGCTGCAGAATGCAAGGCCTAATCAACACAGCTGACAGGACATTTTTTAACAGAGTCAACAAAATATGCCAGTTTTTACAGGAAAGTGAAAATAATGCAGAACATGCTAACAACGTGACCAGCGAAGCCTATGCTGTTATCAGAAAAAACGTTGTTCAGAACTATGGCAAGTAACATTATATAAAAAAAAAAAAAAGCACACCATTAGGAGCTAATTTCACAGATCCCGACTAGCATTACTCTTGAACTACCTTGCCTCCATTAACATTTGAAAATCCAGGATTAGTGCTATTGGGTTCTGTGAAACAAGCTGTGTGATGTAACATAGTTTTTATTCACGTTGAAATTTAGATACATATTCAAATGGGATTCATTGTGCTTTTGTCATTTCTATACTATAAATTAAATTTAGACTTTAAATTTGAAAGGTTACATTATACAATTATATATATATATATATATATATATATATATATATATATATATATATATAATATATATATATAGATATATATATAATGGCCGTTCGTATTGCTTTTACTGTCTCGTGTCAATGAGAGTTGTGCTAAGGTGTTGTACCCATTTTGTGTGCTTCCTGTTTATTTTAGTAACTGGTATTAAGTATGTGGAGAAGGCAGAAGAGTTATACAAAAACATTACTGCTCTGAAGCAACAAACTGCCGCGCTGGCAAAGAAGATGAGCACCCTACGCAGTATCATTCAACAAAAAGTCAATGAGATACACCAAATGGAGGTAACAAGTTTAAATATGAAAAATATATGAAAAACAACTATTGTATCAGTGCTGGAAATATTCCACAGTTCATATGCCAAACTGGACCAAGTTTGTCTTCTGTTTTTTCCTCTTTTTTTTTGTTTTTTTTTTTACCCGTTGAGTAAGATCATTAATGATGAACTTACATTTTTTTTTCTTTTTTTTTTTTTTTTTTTTTTACAATGTTGATAAATGTATTGATTTGTATACAACATATGTCCAACATGTACTGGCACAGATTAATTAATTCACAGAGATCGATGGGACTCATGCTGTTTATTTTAACTGAAAAATAGCAAGGCAGAACATGGGCCTGATTGTAAAGAAATGTGCAACAAATGCCCCATGTTTGAAGTTACAAAGATAGTACACATTTCTAAATAAGTAAATACAGCTTAAAACTGTGTTTTTCAGGTTGACATTGACATAAAGATACGGGCTTGCAAAGGCTCGTGTGCAAAGCTCTTTGTCTACAGTATCGAAAGGGAGAGCTACTTAATCCTGGACAAACACCTGTCTCAATTAGACAGCATCTCCAAAGGAAGAGTAAAACCTGCAGAGTTGAGAGTTGTCAAAATGAGACCCATAAATGAAGCTACCTTAGTTTCCAAGGATTACACTTCCTTGCCACGTGAAGGAAATGTGGCATTAAATCATTTTGAAGATGTAGAGCAATATCAATTGGCCTTAGAAAATTAAATAGCAGAAGTAAAAAAAAAAAAAAAAAAAAATCAACCTAAAACATGTTCTTGGGTTCAAACCCTAATAAGGCATTTATATTGGGGTTCTTCCATGACTAGAGTCCTGTAAAAAATTGTTTTATAATTTTTCGTTTTATTTTTCAAACATTTTGTTTTAATACAGATACACATTAATAAGACAACTCATATTTTTTTTTTTTACATTTTGACATAAACAGACCTAGCACAGAAAAATAATTTAGGTACCATAATTTCTCTTTTTTTTTTTTTTTACAGTAAATACTGCCCATGCCCTCTACAAAAATACAGTAAGATAAAATAAAAATATATATATTTACACTGCCTTACTATTGTCTGGCTGTCATAATAATCTCACATACAGCAATCTACCCATTTAAAAAAAAAAAAAGATAGGAATTGTATTTCAATCCCATTGTGCTGAAGCAGGGCTCCAGTATACAACTTGCAGTATTTAAACACTAAGTAAACCAGATTCATTCATTCAAATCCAAAACAGCATTTTCTCTGGTGCAAAGTTTGATACGAATATAAAATGTGAGCATATTTACCCAGCATATTTCCACTCAAACACAAATGTCACTTTCTCCTCAACATTTTATTGGTTCAGGGTCCAGTAATACAGAAGCCATTCAGATACAATAAGGTGATATTAGGGTATGACTTGATTAGTGAAGTTATACCACAATGGCTTTACAATAGCAGGAAAAAGCCAATATATTACTTCATGAAATCTTACCTGGGTGGGTCAATTAAAATGCCTAACATAATAATATTTCTAAATCAAGCAAGATTATGATGGGGTTATATATGCCCTGGTGAGACCACCTATGAATACGGTATTCAGTTTTGGTCTCCACTTTACAAAAGAACAATGAGAAGAGACTGATGCCAGAGCTCACGGGTACAAGCTGCTGGATGAAGCCTACTAAGTCCAGAAAAATGGGTTGGAAAAGACTTTTTAAAATCCTAACATCGATCAGGAAAGTCAACCCCAGTCTCCAGATTTAACACATATTACGTTTTCAAAAGAACTCTGTGACAAAATTGTTGAAAGGCACAGTGTATCCATCTGCTAATGGATTTTTTCAGCAGGATAATGCCCCATGCCACAAGACTAGAACTGTCCAGGAATGGTTCCACGAACATGACAGTGAATTCAGCTTACTGCAGTGACCTGCCTAGTCACCAGATCTCAATCCAATTGAGCATTTGTGGGATGAGATGGAACGAGTTATTCGGAGGAGAGATCCACTACCAGCCAACTTGACACAACTGTGGGAAGCATTGGAGTCAACATGGGCCAGTATCCCTGTGGAACGCTTTCGACACCTTGTAGAGTCCATGCCCAGACGAATTGAGGCTGTTCTGAGGCCAAAAGGGGGTGGAACTCAATATTAAGAAGGTGTTCCTAATGTTTTGTATATATATATATATATATATATATATATATATATATATATATATATATATATATATATATATATATATATATATATATATATTCCAGAACCTTGATTTTACTCTTCTTTAACCATTCTGAAGTAAATTTTTATGTGTGCCTTGAATTGTTGTTGTGTTGTAATGTCCAATTGCTCTTTAAATCAAGATTTGTAGCGGAGGGTTTCAGATAATTGGCCAATATCTTCTGGTGTGCTATGGAATCCATTTTGCCATGTCATTAGAGTAAAAACAGCCCCACAGAAGGATATTACCACCGCCATGCTTCACACTAGGTATGGTATTCATTTCATTGTACACCATATCAGTGTGACCAATTAGCTCGATTTCAGTTTCAGCACTCCACAAAAACTTTTACCGGAACTTATATCCATCATTCATATGCCATTTAGCAAACTTTAAATGACTGTCCTTGTGACGTTTTCCTAAGAGTGGCTTTTTCCTTGGCCTGTGATTCTTGAAATCTGGACCGATGACTGAAATGGAAACCCCAGTCCCACTTGCAGTCAATTCACTTTGAATATCTTTGGCAGTCAATCTCAGATTGTTATTAACCTTCCTCACAATTCTTTTACTTGTTCTTGGTGAAAGAACCTTCTTTCTTCCAGACAGAGGGAGCATTGTGTCAGTACCATGAGTCTTGTACTTCTTGATAATATAAGCAATGGTTGAAATTGGGATACTCAAATGCTTGAAAATCTTCTTGTATCCTTCTCCAGCTTTATGACAATAAATAATTTTCTGCCTGTCTTTAGATAGGTCTTTACTTTTTCCCATATTGACTTATTGGTAATGACAGCAATCATCCTATGCCTAACCCCCTTTTATTCTCTCTAGGAATGTTCACCTACAATCCAGCATTTTCTAGACTTTTCTAGATTTAGGTTCTGCAGTATCAAATTGAAATTTCTAGCATTTTGTAGACAACACTATCATAGCATCAAAGGGTATGAACACTTTTGAATTAGCTTTGAATTAGACTCCACCTGAACGGAAGCAGTACTGCTGTACTGTTTAAACCAGCTGATTACCAGAAGATATACAAGAGACTGTGGGAGGCTGTGAACAAATTATACTGTTATACTGTGTGAATCTGGGGTTGAGGGAAACTTCAAGAGTGTTTGTTTATTATTATTATTTTCCTTAGAGTTATGTTTCACCTATATTATAGATGATACTATTCCATTTTATTTTGGTCACTATTTGTACTAGTTTTACTATGTCTACTATTTATACCACTTATTGATGGCGTTTTAAGAAAGTGACAAGCGGGTATATATTATAGGACATGGGGGCTTCAGTATAATGCTATTAGTCAAGACCGTTCAGGGTGGCTGGGTCAAGTAATTTAATTGTGCTTTTTTTCACGGAGGTGCACTTGTACGGTGATCCATAGAGTGATTGAATGTTCTATAATAAAGCTTTTGGAATTGACTTGTGTTGATGTGCTCATCGCAGACACTCAGTTACATTGGGAGCCTTGAAGATCAGTGGTCCAGAGTTAGTCAAGGACCATTGGGGGCCACTGTCCTTCAGGAAAACAACCCCTTACATAGACATAGACTACAGCTACATTGTAATATGCATCCCATCTCGGTCTTTGTAAAAAGATTTAATCAAAGCAAAAACAAAAGTTTACAACAAGCGCACAATGGGGAGAAGTCTTCTCAAATATGAGAAAAAAAAATCAAATAAGCAGAGACAGAGAGAGAGGAAGTGCGGGTGACAGTGGCAGCAGACTTCAATAGAGCACATCTACAGGAACCACACAGAAGTATGCCGGCCACTCTTCAGTGAATGGGTTAGCCTGAATTTCAAAAAAATACTAAACAGAAAAAAATAAGTTTTAAATCTTTCCTTTCCACTGTATTCCCATTGTTTCTGCCATACATTCATTGTGTTTGCTTTAGCCAGAGCCAAGGTATTGTTATGTCAATTTGTTCATTTGGAGTTGCTTTTTTGTTTTAGAATCCACAATTTAATTTCCTAAGATACCCAAGTGACTTGGAATCCAGTCTATCGGAATATCTTTACCATTTTTATAGCTTGTATGGAACTACTGAATAATGTCATATATAATATCTATCCTATTTCCTGTTTCCAATTTTAATGCCTGTAAGCTTAGAGAATCTGTAAAAATCACAATATTCTTTTATTTATATTTTTCTGTTTTGTCTATGGCCATAATTATTGCAATAAGCAGTAAATACTGATTTGATGTGATAATCTTCCCCTTTTACTTATTTCAAATTTGTTATAGTAAGCATATTCTGTTTTCCCAGATTAAGGGTCTTTTGATCCATCTGTGTATATCTGCAACATCTCTTCCTTATTTTTTAACATATTCCTGTCCTTTTGTCTTAGTTTCCATTTGATTTCCTTTCTTGCTAATCATTATGGTTAACAGTTTACATATTTTTGGTTTCTTAAACATCCATTTTGGCAATATTTCATCTGTTTTCCATTATTTTTATTTCCTCAATCTTAATCTCTTTTGCCTAGTTTGTCATAGAATGTGAATGTTCCACCAGCGAATGTTCCACCAGCTTTTCCCCATTTTTCCTTTTCATATTCGTGATACCAATTTATTACAATACTACCCCTCACTGGATGTTCCTCACTAAAGGATTTAATCTTGTTCCAATACCTTATATTTAGTAATTTGCTCCATCTCTCCTGTCTTTACTTGCAAAGCCTCAATTAGTAATGATCTCATTGTTCCTGTACATAGTCGTAATGCCTATGCCTCAATTTGTGTTTGGCCAATTGTGGGACTACCCCTGGGAGCTCCCATCCTCAGCAAAGGAATAGCCTGGAATTGAACCGGTGACATCCAGACTATAGTGCACATCCTGCACTCTAGCAAGTGTTTTTACTGGATGTAAAATATTTGTGTAAATAATTTTGCAAATACCTCCTTTTTTAACCCTGCTGATCAAATCAGTTTGTAAATTACGGTTTATAACGCTGGTACTGTATTGTTTTGCAAACCCCAATTTCCAATACACGTTTCATAAAGTCTGCAAATAGAGAATATAGAATCCATGTTAAAAAATAAATAAATAAATAAATAGAAGCACCTAAAAAGGTCTCCCCACAGTGGCAAAGCAAGGTTCTAACGAGAGCCTTTACTTCTAGAGTGTAAGCATTATTAAAAGCACGGTGGAAAGAAAGAACAACGTAAACGAAAACGAACGGTGAGATAGGCACAAACAGAGAGAATAAAACGAAGAACGAAACAGTGACAGAGAGAAACAGAAATAAAGAACGAAAACGAACGGCAGAACAAGGCAAGAGAAAGCTGATGATGAAAGGGAAAGAGATTGCAGCTGAGATCTGTTGAAACAAGATCTAAATTGGACGTTGTAGTATTCCAACAGCTGTACAAGCGTGCTGAGTTAAGCATTCGCTTGTAGCAAATACTATTTTGTTAGTTCATATGTTCTTTGAGTGTAGAAAGTAGAATACTACTTGCTCTAGTTAAAAAAAAAAGAACACATTTATGGCGCGCACAAAATTAAATAGGTGAGTTTTTTTTTGTTGTTTGTTTTTTCCTAAAAAGATATAGCAATCTACCGCGGTTTCGGCACAAGTGTGCATTCATCATAACACGTCAAATCCACTCAGGAGTTAGGCTATACACTAGTTCCAATTAAGTCAGGAACAGTTTTTCAAAAGCAAACAATCACATTAACTTAATACATATAGACACGTTTCTCAATCATCCATAATAAAATCACAAATTAACGTCTGGTCGTTAATACAATTTCAAAATTAAATCACTAAAGTTATAAAGCGCTAAAATACATACAGGCAAGAACTTTGCTAAAGAGCTGTAATCCAATTCACCATTCAAACCAGAAGGGTACAAAGTATTTCATATAAACCCCAAAAGACTCTCGTTGTAGAAGTATGTTTAAGTGATTACCACCGCGCTTTGAGAAATTAGCCTTCTCAATCCCCAAGAAACGTTGCCTAATGTAGACGCCAAGCGTTGTCGGGCTTGTATGTATGTCACGCCATAATCCACATTTTTAGTTCTAATGGCATCTTATGTTTTTCGATTCTCTATTACAATTTTTTTTTTTGTCCTCCCCACGTAAGATTTTCCACATAGGCACACTAGCGCGCGCACACACACACAACACACACACACACACACACACATATATATATATATATATATATAGATAGATAGACAGACAGACAGACAGACAGACATAGACATATATATATATATATATATATATATATATATATATATATATATATATATATATAGATAGATAGATAGATAGATAGATAGATACACACACACAACACACACACACACACACACACACACACACACACACACACACATACGATTGCAATTAATAAATAGTTTTATTTTATACCGTTTTCCACTGTGGGTAGCGGATGACAAAACGAATCCGAGTTAACAGTATTGCCACACACGGAGCAATTTCCCTCCCTCATTTTTTGGTAAACGGTATAAAATAAAACAATGTATTAAAAGCAATACCATGTTTGTTGTAATTGTGCTTGTGTGTTAATGTATAAGATCTTACGTGGGCTGGACAAAAATAACATAAAGCTGCCATTAGAACTAAAAATGTGGATTACACATATATCGATTATAAAAAAAAAATTATAATAAAAAAAATTATAAAAACAAATACAGTAAACTATAATAATATTTTGTGTTCACCATAAATGTGTTCTTTGCGCATGCAAGAAATTGGATCCATGTTTATTCCGCTTGGCAGCACCTAATTGAAAATAATGATCTAATCTTTTAGACGAATGCTTTTGTTGGAAAACCTGAAGCGCAATAAGCGAATTAACTGCACTTTATTGTTATTGTTTGGGTTGGAAATAACTACGGGTGCGCCCGCTCTGTCTGTTCTGTTTCACTGCAGTTATTCCTTTTCTCTAGCGCTACATAACACATAACTGTGTATCAAGGCAACAGAACAAGACTGCTTGGACTTGAAACCTGCAAAAGACTGAACTGGAAGCACTTCAAATCAGTTACGTGTGGCAGTTGTGGGGAAGGATAATTGGCGTTACTGTCCTATTTGTTTTAAAAATTAGGGCACTACTAAATTGTGGGAAACAAGTGTTTGTATATTCTGGCCGCCTGTATATCCCAGACGGTAGCACTAAAATACCTGATTGTTCTACTGATTTTTTTTTCAAACATGCTGTGAACCACGCAACTTTTTTTTTTTTTTTTCACTTTTCAATGCGTATTTTATTGTTTTATTCATT
Organism: Polyodon spathula; assembly: GCF_017654505.1. Lineage (NCBI taxonomy): Eukaryota > Metazoa > Chordata > Actinopteri > Acipenseriformes > Polyodontidae > Polyodon > Polyodon spathula. Next base: position 30,026,959 of record NC_054535.1, on the reverse strand, counting down.
TTTAGAATAAAAACCATTGATTTGTATTCTTGATGCCTGACTCCTGGCTGTTGGCGGATTTTAGTGGCATGGCTCCCCAACAGGAATATATTCGAACCTGTATAAACCTTTTACTGCAACTGCACGGTTGATACAGTCTACTGATGTATAGGCGAGTAAAAAGTGTATATAATTAATTCCGTTATTTCTTTCTACGGTAACTCCCGAACTGGTGTAGTCGGTCTACACACACACACGTATTTTTCTTCTTTTGCCGAGTCGTGCCACCACAAATGTCCAATAAGTAGCCTATACAGAGTGCAAGTTGAGATGCAGACATAAATAAAAGCAATCAAGCGGCATTTAATGTTAAAGTGACCTTTTACCAATCATCGTTTGAAATGTATATAGTGAGCTTTTAACTGGCGTGCTTTGCAGACTTTTGATTAATATTACAAAATAAATCAGAGATAGATCAAGCTGAACAAATATTTATTTGATTTGCAGAGTTAAACAAATATTTCGTTAATACTTTCTCTGAGTTTGTCTCTCGCTGTGATTTGAGATAAGACACACACCCCCCTCGACAGCGTGCATTTATTTTTGTCATTTTTTAATGTTTAAATTAAGTTAATTTTCTGGCTAATTCAGCACCAAGAAGCGGGAATTCCCAAAATCATGTATTAATGTATCGGGAGACCGAGACAAAGCAATACGTTTCACATTCTTTAGCCTGTACAAACCAGCCACAAACAAAGAACGTCAGCTTCCTATGTTTTATTGCCGCTTACTTTTAATAATGATATAGGCAGCTCGGTATAACTTTAACAACACACGCGTTTATTAAGCAGTTGGCTTCACTTACAGATTTGCTAGCAAGCTTCTCTTAGCTATTTTTCGTTTTCTCTAAGCACTGCTTCTGGTGTTAAGTCTCTCTGTTCCGTCCACAGCTGTTGCCCAATACAGAACCATTGTTTTCCCGTATATTAATACGTGATTATGTAGAAGTAGAACTCCGAAATGTCGATGTGTTCAGTTTAAAACAAACCGCACGCAATGTACCAAGGTAAAGCTGTAATAGGCTTATAAAGTACAGTAGTAGGCTACAAATCAAATTAATAGTGCACTTTCTTTTTTTATTTTTATTTTAGTCTATAGGCTACCAGTAATAAATCAAATGCAAATACATGTATGACACGTAGATAATAAAATAGGACTTTGAAATATTTTAAAATATTTTAACACATTTTCTTTTTAGCCTATTTTGTCTACAACTAGCCCAAACAGATCATAGTGCTGCATTACACCTTACATGAAATATAGCCTACTGCAAACACTTTAGATATAAAACCATTTTACATTTTAAGTTTAAATACAGCACATAAGGATACATTTCCCTTAACTGGGGTATTGACTTCAGTGTGTGTGTGTGTGTGTGTGTGTATATATATATATATATATATATATATATATATATATATATATATATATATATATATATAGCAGATATATAGTATCTGTCTTGTAGATATGACATCGTCGTTTATGTTGGAGCGTCGTAATATATCAAATAGTCGGTTCATACAGGATTGTTATATAAAGACGTCGTTTTCATTACCGACATTACGTCCGTCCCTTGTTTTTTTTGAGTCGACTATTGTAAATATTATATTACAATATATAATATAATTATCAGTATATTGTAAACAGTGACCGATGATTGCTAGGTTATCAACTATAAATACCCAAAGCAATAGGTAGGAATTTACTCAATTATAGGATCATACAACAGTAGATAAAGATTACCCAGTTATAACACAATATAACAAGAGCTCAATGGAAGGTGCGTGATTAGTGTAGTTTAGGCTTAGTGCACCACAACAAGACAACAACACTTAGCTGGTCGACAGATGTAACACCCCACTACTTGCAGCATCTCTCTGGGCAGCTCTCTCAAAGTGCTCGTGCTCTCTGCTTCTCTCCGGTCAGCGCCACTCAGCTGGTCATGTTTGGTTCCTTTCGTCCTGACTTCTCTTTGGTCTCATTCCCAGTCCACCCAATGTTCACCCAAAATCATTCAAATAACACATCATGAGAAAAAATAAATAAATAAAACATCCTAAAATCACAGTAATATAAATAAATAATTAGCAAAAAAACATCGCTGGAACAGAGTACAAAATGCGACCAGAAGATCACACAAGAGACAAAAGACCTCATGAACAAAAGAAGGGAAATGAAACAAGTCGCAGCTCTGAAGTCAAAGATTGAATACATTGAGCTCTGTAAGGCAGTAAGAAAGCACATTACTGAGGATAAACAGTCATTCAATTGTTGGCGGGTAGAGAAAACTACTGAAAACAACAAGCATGAAAAAAGCAAAACAAAGACGTTTATTGGGGATGGGATGGGGGGGGGGGGGGGACAACCCGAAGAAGAGGTTCTAGATGTTCTACTGGAAGAAGTGAGACATATTATTGCTATTAAACATATTAAGACAGGAGAAGGACCTGGAGAAGACGGCATAATGATTGGCATCTTGAAAGAAGGTGGTGAAGAACTAATAAAAATACTGTGGCATATTTTTACAGATTGTATTAAGCAAAAGAAAGTGCCCAATGACGTGAACGCATCAGTGATACTTTACATGAGAAACGAGATAAAGAAGAGCTCAAGAACTACACACCTATTAGCTTACTTCCTATAATCTACAAAGATTTTACCAAGATACTCACCAACAGACTTCAAGATAAATTTGACTCAATCAAATGAGCAAGCAGGATTCAGGACTGGATTTAGCACAATGTCAGCTCCCTAGCAACAAGCCTCCTATGTTGACAATGGATTTTTTCAATGCAGCGGGTTTGTGCATTTGAGAAAGGAGAGGAAGACTCATGAAATTAATTGGAGACTTAAGTTGATGTAAAGCAATTACCCTCTGCGGTACAAATTAAAACGGTGTGTTGCTGTTTATATGATAAATGAGAAAAGCGGGTTGTGTAGAGGATTTATACTGGATCCTGATGCCCCCGATAAAACAAGGGAGTGGTTGAATAGTATTTATTAGTCTATTTGTTTTTCTGTGGGTCTCTCGCTCTATCGCAGTCCTTTATATATAGCAGATTTATACTGGACACCGACATTGGACCCTGACACCTACGATATATCAAGTGGGTGGTGTATATATACTGAGCATCAAAAGAAATATATCACTTATATTTGAGCATCAAAAGAAATATATCACTTATATTTGAGCATCAAAACAAACTTATTACTTATATTTGGATAAAATTCACTAAATGTGATCGAAAAAAGGACAAACTCTTTTAGAGCAGGTGCAGTGATTTTCTATTGTGCTGATTAACAATTGACATTGTATTGTCTAAAGTTAAGTGGGGACGGGGGATACTATGAAAGTCACAGGCTAGTAGCGTGTGTGGCCACCATTGGAAGCAATACAAGCAGTAAATCTGCGACGCATGCTGTGCACCAGGTTTTCAGATGTTGTCTTGTGCAATCCTGGCCCATTCCTCTTGTAGTGCCTGGTTAAGCATCTGGCTGTTCAGTGGTGTCCAAGCTCTAGAAGCCACACATCTCCTAGTTCATGGCCTGTCATTGACAGAGTGTGTCTGGTTATACCGTCTTGCCAGGTTTGAAATTGCTGGCTGTGAGTACCCAAGATGGCGAGCCACAGTACGCTGCGCAAGTCCAGCCTCCAACATGCTGATTGCACGAAGGCGCTGCTCTCTTGACAGACGTGGAATATTGGTATTCTGTGATTTTCTTTATTGCTTTTATTCAGGCATGCAATTCAACAGCTGAAATCACTCCATATCCAGTGTTCAATCAACTGTCTCACTAATTAGGTGATTAGGTGCATATGTTTCAGTCATAGTCACTCAAGCGTGTCATGGTCAAGGATGAATGATCGAGCGATTAAAAAGAAACCAAAAACATTTAGTCAATATCTGTCATTTATATACCTTTTTTTTTCGAAAATAAATGTGTTATAATAGTGATAAGTTTCTTTTGATGCTCAGTCCTCTTTGAAGGACTGCCAGTTAACCATGACCATAACTAGCTATAAGGACATCAAAGTCGATTCCTCAGTTGTTTTTGTGCATCTTCAATGCTGATGCTCATGTAAAAATTCTGGTAAAATGCAAAAGACTTAATTTTCTCTGTTGGTTTGCCATGTAACATAGATTGTGAGGTTGAATAGTAAATACCAAGCAGTCATATAAATACTGACAGCTAGCATTAAACCTAAGTTTGATCTCAGTAGAATGTCAGCTCTTGTTACAACAATGGTGTTAACATGTCTTATTTTTAGAGAAAGCATGAAACAATGTTTTGTGTAGAGAGGTTAGTTTTTTGTCACACTGTGGAGAGACTATTGGTGTATTGTTTTCTATGCCTGTACATTTGTTAGATTTTTGTATAATACCACATAAAACAAAGGTTATAAAGCCAAGTGTGCACAGAGCAAAGTCCAATGTTAGCTGCCACATCAGCATAGGCTAGATTCCAGCTGGTGTTCTGAAGCTGAATGAGGGGAGGGAAGGTGCTGGAGGTTATTGGAGGGCATTACTAAAATTATAATATCTCCCAATATGTTGCTTTGGTCAGGTTCCACAGTTAAGATACCATATTATATGTGTACTGCCTCAATGAGAATGTTCTGAAACAGGCCGGTTGAGGAGTTGAGACTGGAAGTCTCGTCCATACTGCTTACTGCCTATTACACTCTATAAAGCATAGGCTTTCAACTGGGGGTACTTCTAAAGGTCATAGGTGTGGCAGGGTGGAAGCACAACTTCCAGAGGGTCCAGCACGTGATGTCTAGAGGGTCCGGTGCCTGCACCATGTCCAGAGTGTCCGGCACCTGCACATCCCGAGTGCCCTGTCCTGTGACCTGCGCTGTCGCTGTAATAAAAAGAATAATCACAAGAAACAGGAAGAAGAAGATAGCAATTGGCAAACAGGGGGCATTAGAAATATTTTTGCACATCGGTTCTGAAACTTTCAAGCCCCTAACTGCAAAGAACCTTATCCCTGACCCGGGAGAAAGAGCATTTTCTTTAACGAAGCACTTAAAAAACCACCTTCAATTAACAGTAAAGCAAGGAAAGCTAGCTGCCTTTGCTGTATTGGTGATTGAGAAGGAAGTTAGGCACTTTAACCTTTTAGGGTCCAAGCCATTTTTGCCTGTACTTTACTGTCATACATGAAGAATGTGCACACACTAGGCTTTCATAAAAAAGTGAAATAGTCTAAAACTCACTGGGTTAAGTACAGATAACAAAAACCACAGAAAAAGAGATGCTTTTTAGAACAACACATTATTTATTGTTTGTAAAAAATATTTTAGCATCGCCAGCTCAATTCTGGCAGTGTACAATGAAACTTAAACACATGGGGAACATGGGGGTGAACAAATTGGACAATAAATAAAGGAATTAGGGCCATATATACAAAAGAGACCAAAAGCAACCAAATCAAACTGATTCAATGAAAATGTGCAAAAGAAAACCAAAAGAAAAAAAGAGGTATTGTGGGATAGAGGTTTCCTGTCAAGATGGTGACGCAAGTTTTAAAACTTGTTTCTGTAACCTTTTCTGAATTATTATGTTGATTATTTTTGTTTTTCTGTAAACAATAAAAATGGCACGATTATGTAAATGTGTTTAATATTTTATTGTAAGATGGTTTGTGTAGATTATAAAGTCATGTATAATAATGGGGCTGATTTTATATATATATATATATATATATATATATATATATATATATATATATATATATATATATATATATATATATATATATATAAAACACACACAAACACACAACACACACACACACACACACACATGAAGGCTATATTTGCATCCTGAGCCACAGTAGTACAGTCAGAAAATGATAATTCCACTAGAGGAAAATATACTTGAACTTTTACCCATTCGACTCCTCGAGACCATCACTGTCAATTAAACCCCAAAAAGTCTCTTTTTTAATCGCTCGACAACACTCACAGTACAGAAATGTTAATTTCTGATCAACTTTATAAGAATACGTAAAAAAAAAAAAATGACGTAAAGCTGGTGCATTCACATCTCAGAGAAATTGGAGAGGAACAGGAAATTAAAATAAAGCTTAAGCACTAACGGATAATGACATAGAACGTCTGTACAGCACTGAAACACTATGTTTTAAAAATAACGACTGTACTGCTGAACCTTGTCTTTAATATTAGCATCACAAAGTTATCCAAGTATTATAAAAAAAATAATAATAATAGATGTGCCTCTTCAGTGAATTACAGGAAAACAATTCCATCTCTGGTTTCTGTGACAGTTTATAAATTAGGCCTAGACCTTCGGTCTCGTAATTATTGATTTTACAGAAACCCTAGATGGAAATATTTCCCTGTAACGCACTGAAGGCCTGCCTGTTAAATACAGTTTTTTTAAGTACGATTAGCAGATTGTCAAAGTTTTGATTTGGTCTCAGCCCAGGTCCAAAATTAGCTAATTGCCTCTTAGCAACTTCAATTAACTACATTAGAACCTGCTTGGAGTAAAACCTGGACCGAATTAGATCTTCAAGGCAAGAGCTGCGTAACACTGGTCTAGATGAAATTTGACGGGATTTGGCAGCTGATGAAATCTTTAGTCAGATGAACCTTGTAAAAACAGATGTAAGACATCAATTGTCTACACACATTTTTAATGTAATTCTGACCATTAAGACTGCTAGTAAAAACAACACCAGCTTCAGACCAACTAATTAAAAGATCCAGTGTACAATTGTGTTCATGTATGACCATAAGAAGTAAATAAATGTAAGAACACAAAACTAGCTTATTGTATAATATATATCATTATTTTTGTTATTTATTTTTAATTTTTTGATTAATGTCAGTAACTTTAATGTGATACCAGCAGAATTCCTGTTCGGGGCCGGAATTCACACCACCAAAAATAATAAACACTTTTTATCTCACTCTCGTTTTCACTGGAGAATCTACCCTGCATCCCTCGCTGTCTTTTTCCTCCCCACAGACTCATGCACCCCCTTATATACCCTCGCTAGTAAATAGTAACGTGTTAAACATTTACAGTACAGACTATTTTGCATTATTTATAATAACTTTGCTGAATAGAAAGCAAATATGTATGTTTCCAAAGAGATTATGTGCCTCCAAATCCAAATTGTCAATCCCAAACTAATGTGACATAAAATATATATTAAATAAACGTGGAAAAAATAATGTGTTAAGAACATAAGAAAGTTTACAAACGAGAGGAGGCCATTCGGCCCATCTTGCTCGTTTGGTTGTTAGTAGCTTATTGATCCCAAAATCTCATCAAGCAGCTTCTTGAAGGATCCCAGGGTGTCAGCTTCAACAACATTACTGGGGAGTTGATTCCAGACCCTCACAATTCTCTGTGTAAAAAAGTGTCTCCTATTTTCTGTTCTGAATGCCCCTTTTTCTAAACTCCATTTGTGACCCCTGGTCCTTGTTTCTTTTTTCAGGCTGAAAAAGTCCCTTGGGTCGACACTGTCAATACCTTTTAGAATTTTGAATGCTTGAATTAGGTCGCCACGTAGTCTTCTTTGTTCAAGACTGAACAGATTCAATTCTTTTAGCCTGTCTGCATATGACATGCCTTTTAAGCCCGGAATAATTCTAGTCGCTCTTCTTTGCACTCTTTCTAGAGCAGCAATATCTTTTTTATAGCGAGGTGACCAGAACTGAACACAATATTCAAGATGAGGTCTTACTAGTGCATTGTACAGTTTTAACATTACTTCCCTTGATTTAAATTCAACACTTTTCACAATGTATCCGAGCATCTTGTTAGCCTTTTTTATAGCTTCCCCACATTGTCTAGATGAAGACATTTCTGAGTCAACAAAAACTCCTAGGTCTTTTTCATAGATTCCTTCTCCAATTTCAATATCTCCCATATGATATTTATAATGTACATTTTTATTTCCTGCGTGCAGTACCTTACACTTTTCTCTATTAAATGTCATTTGCCATGTGTCTGCCCAGTTCTGAATCTTGTCTAGATCATTTTGAATGACCTTTGCTGCTGCAACAGTGTTTGCCACTCCTCCTACTTTTGTGTCGTCTGCAAATTTAACAAGTTTGCTTACTATACCAGAATCTAAATCATTAATGTAGATTAGGAATAGCAGAGGACCTAATACTGATCCCTGTGGTACACCGCTGGTTACCACACTCCATTCTGAGGTTTTTCCTCTAATCAGTACTTTCTGTTTTCTACATGTTAACCAATCCCTAATCCATGTACATGTGTTTCCTTGAATCCCAACTGCGTTCATTTTGAGAATTAATCTTTTGTGCGGGACTTTGTCAAAAGCTTTCTGGAAATCTAAATAAACCATGTCATATGCTTTGCAATTATCCATTATCGATGTTGCATCCTCAAAAAAATCAAGCAAGTTAGTTAGGCACGATCTCCCTTTCCTAAAACCATGTTGACTGTCTCCCAGTACCCTGTTACCATATAGGTAATTTTCCATTTTGGATCTTATTATAGTTTCCATAAGTTTGCATATAATAGAAGTCAGGCTTACTGGTCTGTAGTTACCTGGTTCAGTTTTGTTTCCCTTTTTATTGTTAATCAGATCGTTCTTGCAACTGGGCACCGTTCAATAGAGATAGAATGGTAAAAGGGTAATTGAGTTGAAACCTCTAGACAGAAAGGGTACAGCTGTAAAAAAAGAAGTTTGACAACCTCGGCTAGAAAGGATTTCATAATAAGGCATTAATTTATCTAAACACCCTTACAGCATTTCCTTCCCTACTGTGGTGCATGAAGCAGATTCAGAGTTAAACAAAATTTATCTGTAATGCTTTCAGACATAAGTGGGTGAAGAAATGCACGTCTATCCTAGGTACATAACTTTTATCTGTAATTAATATATATATAAAGGCTTGCTGATGTCTATTCTTTAATATAAAGGCATTGATCACAACTTAATGATTACTTCATTGGATTTCAATACAAAATGCTGTTTTAGTTCTTTGGAATTATATTTAAATTCATTTCTCTTATTGTACTAACAATCATACTCAACTACAAACAAATAAAAACACACATGTTTGGAATTAATTTTCTGTTTATTAAAACATATTTTGTGACACAGTGGGATAACTGCACAGATCGTTGATCTCTGTAGATCAGACTTGGTTTAATGTCTGTTGTTTTTTTTACCACGGTTTTATTTTTCTTATGCTTGGAATACATGAACATGGGCATTACATGAACTCAAAGTTATGCTGTTTTAAAAAATAATAATAATAAACCAAATAATTAAAAAGATTGTTTATACCTCCGCTTATAAAAGTTTAGCGTGGTAAATGTGCATGGTAATTTTTCAGTTTTCCCATGTTTATATGATACATTTGCCATGGTTTGCCATGTTTTGTAATATGCTTTATCATACCTCTCTAGGCTTATCTATGCTTTACCGTGCTGTCATTATGATTTATTACACTTTACTATGGTACTTTTGCAAGAATCTGTTCCTGCAATATGAAGTTAGCCCAAAAAGAAAGTACCAACACAAGTCACTCTTGATTTTATCATTAACAAGTGAATGAAATAAACAATCCCTTTAAAATAGCTTGTTTTTGAAAACCCATTTTTGTTCATTTAAGTAACTAAGAAAGAAACAGTACACCGCTGTTCATAAATGTGTTGTATTGTTTTCGTGTTTTGTTTGTTTGTTACCCCAGTGGCATGATTGCTACTCTCAGCCTGAGAAGAACGGTCTGATCATCATATGGACAGCCTTCAGGGAATACCAGGATCCCTTCCAATTCATCCACACAAGTCCATCATCTGTTCCATGTTTGGCCATTGCTTTAGTATACGGTCCTCCCCAGTAGTACCGGCCATTGAGATTCGATGAGTGACAGCGGTTATACCACCAGCCACCACCGTCTTCTCTGGAGCACTGCTTGCCTGGATCTCCAGGTGCCCTGGTGGTTGACAAGCAACAGTCAGCTTTCTACCAGTACCATTGACATAACACATAGTAGACATTACAATTAGCTATACTGTTTCATTAGTTTTATTTAGCCATTTCTTATATAAGATATAGTATAGGGTTTTATTAAAAATACAAGCAGATTTTTACCCAACTAAAGGTCCAGTAAGCTCAATCAGTAGCTGCTCTGGCCCTCATGGAGTGTATGTCCCCTTGTGTCCTACAGCACCCTATATGATATTCTATATGCACAGCAACTGTTTCTACTAGCAACACTCTATAATGAGCATTGATCTTACTGGAACAATGAATAAATAGTGGATATGACAATATTAAATCTGTAAAAATAATTGTGCTTGTTTCTTTTTTCAAAGAACATGTTGTGTTGCTTTAGTACAAAAACTGCCTTGGCTATTCAGTCAAACAGTGCCAAATTAAGCGTTAACTACTATCTAAATTGAGTTGAGACCATTAAATGAATTACATTTAAGAGCCAGATTCAAACCCTAGCATCCAAAAGTGGATAGCAAACTCCTCAACCCAAAAAGAAACATGAATGACACAGAAAACAGAAAGAAAAAGTGATTTTGTTAAAGATTGACAGAGACAAACAGATAGATGTTTCATGCACTCACCATCTGTCATTGTCTCTGTCATACGTGCTGAACATCATGCCATTGTGGATGGTCATAGTCCTGTTTTCCCCATATAGCTGCTGAGCTCCTTCCAGAAGGCAGTTGCCAGCATTGCCTTTGTAGTTGCCAACCGCCAGTGTGTACTTGGTGGCTTCATTATGCAGTGTGAACTGGCTGTAGTGAGCATGGACCCTGTTTCCGTTCCAGTCTTCCATCTCGATTAGGAGTTCAGTTGGTCCCATTTTTGTAAGTTGGCTGATCTTATCGTTTCCAAGCCAGTACTCTCCTAGCAACCAGAGGTAATGAATTAGCACAGTAGAATTGACTTCACTTGCATGTAGCCTTGGTCCTAATATATCAATTGCTTTATTGGTTAGACAAAAATAACTCTTCTATTGTAACATATTATACCATTGTCATTATTTAGGGAATCCTCTGACCAAAGCAAATATGAAAACCTTCTGTAGGATTGATGTCATGAGCCACATTATGAATCCTGTTCTCAATCTGAAACGTAGTGTCATAGCCATTGATTTAATTTGATACACTGGGTTATGTATTTTCCATGCCATTATCAACAGATTTATTGTACTAGTGTTAGAAAGTTTGAATGTGAATATTGTAGTATCTTCTCACCTGGGGCATTGCAGAAACCTTTGCCATTATCCACTGCAATATTTCCAAACCCGTTTCTGTAGCTGTCCCATCTTCTGCCGAAGTCAACACTGCCATCCTGCCTGTTCTGAATCAATGTCCATCCTGCAGAACACAATAATCCAATTCAATATTAGATGGCACCTCTTACAGATACTAGCTAGATCTGTGCACTGGACCAGGAACGCCAATAGGAATAACCATCCCTTTTCAATGCCCACATACCTCCGCCTTGGCTTGTCATGTCACAATATACTTTGTAGGGTTTAAAGAAGGAATCAGGTTGGATCAGATACATCTCTGAAGAATCGCCACCCTTTCTGAATATGTCTTCACATTCTGCAATACAAGAACATGCACATTTATACTGAGTAATGAACTATCTTATCAGGGATTATTATTATTATTATTATTATTATTATTATTATTATTATTATTATTCATTGTTCTGGGAAACCTGTATAGTTATTCAAATCTGTTATGTTTCAGTCTTAATTTACTAAAAGATGCATATAAAGCATTAGTAACTCTTTGCATACTCATAAGACAAGGAAAACAGTACCTTTTCCAGACAGCACTGGGATGTTGCAGGATGTGGTGCAGGGTCTGGCACAGTATGTTTTCTGTTTATTAATGGCCTCCTCCAGCATCTGTATTTTAGAGCGCAGTTTATCCAAGACCCCTTGAAGCAGACGGATGCTTGATGGAATGGTTGTATCTAAGTTTTCTTTCAGATAGGCATGCTGCTCCTCCAATTCAGTGGTATATTCATCCACTACATTGGTGTTATCTGGAATGTTAAAATAAAGTTAAATAAGAACAAGAACAAAAATGGAACTGCTTTAAAAATTCCTAATACTGGTAACTTATTAAAGATGGCAAATTTAAAAGTTACTGGATATATGATATATATATATATTATATATATTTATATATAATATATATATATATAGTATATATATATATTTTTTTTATGCCACTGTATACTGTATAGCTAATACCCTACCTAGGGTTTGCCGTTGCCGCTCATTAATGACATTTGACATACTGTTCACATATTGAAAGATGTGGTCAGAGTTTTGAGAGAGAGCGGACACCTCACTTTTCAGTGAGGCCAATGTTCCTTTCACATTTCTTTCTTGTTTCAAAATCAAATTCTTCAGTTCACATCCATTTGGACACAGTACACCCTGAAGGAAAAAAAAAAGCAGATAAATACTTCCAGCACTACATGGATACATAGCATGCCAACCTCTGTTATTATTGCCACTATCTATCTATCTATATTTATATATATATATATATATATATATATATATATATATATATATTTTTTTTTTTTTTTTTTAAATAATGTTTCCTGTAAACTATAAAGCTGTAAAACTAATGATATAATCTAGAAATACGGGTGATAAACACCTTTTGACCTTTTGTCTAAATGTCAGGACTACTCATTTTTGGGTAAAGGCTATCTTTTTGTCTCTGTAGTATTGCGCAGTCATTATTGATCAAAGATATAGGTATGTACAGCTATGGCCAAAAGTTTTGCATCACTAACTGACTCACTGTGTGACCTTGAGCAAGTCATTTAACCTCCTTGTGCTCCATCTTTCAGGTGAGACAGTGTTGGAAGTAACTCTGCAGCAGACGCATAGTTCACACACTCTAGTCTCTGTAAGTTGCCTTGGATAAAGGCATCTGCTAAATAAATAATAATAATAATAATAATAATAATAATAATAATAATAATAATAATAATAATAATTCAATATGTTAACTTAACATTATTCATCAGGTTTAATTCAACAAAATCTTTGGCCTTAGCTGTAGCTTGTGTACTCCACACACTCAAAGGTCCTCATCTTTTTACTTAGGAACAATATTAGGACATATGACCGAGTGACAATAAAGGAGTTGTTTTCCAATGATTCTGTAAAAAAACTTCTGCTCATCCAGCATACAAAGATGATACTATATTAGCTTGCTACCAATACCGTACATATGTCCAGTATGCTATAGCATAAGAGTTTATTGGAACTGCAAAGAAATGTAACAAACACATTTTTTAGTTATATACTAGTTTTATATTACACTAGTTCTAATCTAGTTCTGTGTAATTAAAAACATGATTTTTTTTCTTTAGGTTTTCATTCCCAAAGACAAAAAACATGTGCTTTATTACCATGACTTCCCCGAGATGAGTGCAACCCCCCTCATCAGGCTGGTTGTTTTTCTGAGTTATCTGTGCAGATTGGGGTGGAATGGTTGGTCGGGCCTTGTAGGTGCTGCCCCCGCTGATTGGAGGAGGTGCTGCTTGCGATATTATTGGCCCTTCTCTTCCTTTTACCAACGGTCTGTGTCCCCGAGCATCTACTGAGGATCTAGTGTCCTGAAACACAAAACACAGATGAGTTCCTTGCACCAGGACTCAGTCATAAGATATGCACAAATAGAAAAACAACTTAGTTATAAAATAAATCTTTTATACCATAAGTGATAATCTAAATACTACTGCTGTTTAAACTACTAATACACGTTAGTCTCTTTAACTTAGTTTAGTTTTACTTTAATAATTGAAATGACAGCAGTTATTAACTTATTAAAATATTAACCCTTCTTGGGACCAACACAGTTAAATCTCAATAATGCAAGCATTAATACAAAAAAACTCTAAATAGACCCTGGAGTGTCATTACAAATGGACACTACTGTATGTCTATGCAAAAGATATTTGAGAGAACTTTAGTTCTCATAGAAGTTGAGAGACAGTGACAGAATGTATTGTTTTTAACATGTGTAAGGCTAGAGAGCTCAGCCAGTGCAAATTACACTGCACTGGTGTTAGAATAGTGCACTAACCCCCAAGCCCCATCAGCCTCCCATTATTGTTTCAGTGTTTAGTATTTGGCTAGTGGCTAACCACATTCATTGACTTTAACGTGGTGAAGATTGCTTATTTTAGAAGAACACTGTGCGACATGAAGGCAGAATGCAGTGTAAATAACTAAACATTACATACATGTTTTTTTTTATTTTTTTGCAAGAAATTATAAAATTATGAACTCATACCTTTCCAGTTTCCTCAACCTAAAGAAAAATAAAATATTACCAATATTAATTGTCATGTCTTATACAATACAATTGTAGTGTACTTTATCAAAGGCATCTTATATGTAATAAGACGTGAGAGAAATGTACAACAAAGGTAATATTCATTTCTGTTTTTAAGATTTTGAATATACCATTGACAGTATTGAAATAAAACAGTGCAGTAATGTAAAAAAAAAAAAAAAGTACCTTATCAAAGTCATCGTAATCTGAATCGCATTTTACATATGAAATGCAGAGCAACAGAAGCAACAGCAACTTCATGTTGGACAAACAGGTTTTAACCTTCTCCAAGCAATATACAGACCATCCAAGAGCTCTATTTATATAAAGAGTACTGCATTGGACTACCTTTAACTTCATTGGTTGGCCTTATTACAAATGTTTGTCTTCTTATTAATATTTAATTGGACTTTTCATCAGCATTCCACTTGTCCCCAAAATCAAAATTTGCTGATGAGTAATGGCTAACAGGAAATGTCCTATGTTCTGTGGGGGCTGGGGTTGCATTGCTTAAGAAAAATAGAATTGGTTTTGTTTGTTTTTGTAAACTGAACACAATTTCGTATGTCACTATTTAGGTGTTATAACTTTAACTGTATCTATAAAATGTTTCTTGTTTATGTCTTAATAAAATAAAAAAATAATAAAAAAAAAAACACTTGGCATGTAACTGAAATAATCTAAGCTATACTGTAGCTGATACTACAAAAGTGGAACTATTTCTGAGTTTACTTCAGTCTTTAATAAACTTTATTTTTTTATTTATGAAAAAACACCCCTTAATGTCACAAAACAATAAGCAAACAAATTATATAATAGTTGCTTAGCTTAGCTTATGTTTGTCATATGCTGTACTTATTCTAGTATGTTTATACCAAATAAACAAAAAAAAAGTATACAAAAGCATGACTTTGAATTTTAATTATTACACGTATGAGAAATGTTTTTCATCAACGTGATTTACATGGCTATGTAGGATATATTTAAATTTAGTATATATCTATATAACTATATAACTATCTCTCTCTCTCTCTCTCTCTCTCTCTCTCTCTCTCTCTCTCTCTATCTATATATATATATATATATATATATATATATATATAGTATACCATTGAATGTTTAGTAGTTATGCAGTCATATTAGGATATTAATTTTCATTGAACGTTTTACATGTTAAAAAAACGATGCTTTTTAGCTATTACTACAACTAATAATAATATAATGTTGAATATTAATACAATTAGACTTAATAAATTTAATCTGAACACAACACCCAAACACACACACAAACATATATATATATTATATATATATATATATATATATATATATATATATATATATATATATATATATATATATATATATATATATATATATATTAAATTACAGATAAAAGTTATGTACCTAGGATAGACGTGCATTTCTTCACCCACTTATGTCTGAAAGCATTACAGATAAATTTTGTTTAACTCTGAATCTGCTTCATGCACCACAGTAGGGAAGGAAATGCTGTAAGGGTGTTTAGATAAATTAATGCCTTATTATGAAATCCTTTCTAGCCGAGGTTGTCAAACTTCTTTTTTTACAGCTGTACCCTTTCTGTCTAGAGGTTTCAACTCAATTACCCTTTTACCATTCTATCTCTATTGAACGGTGCCCAGTTGCAAGAACGATCTGATTAACACATTATTTTTTCCACGTTTATTTAATATATATTTTATGTCACATTATTTTGGGATTGACAATTTGGATTTGGAGGCACAGAATCTCTTTGGAAACATACATATTTGCTTTCTATTCAGCAAAGTTATTCTAAATAATTCAAAATAGTCTGTACTGTAAATGTTTAACATGTTATATTTACTAGCGAGGGTATATAAGGGGGTGCATGAGTCTGTGGGGAGGAAAGAGACAGCGAGGGATGCAGGGTAGAGTCTCCAGTGAAAACGAGAGATAAAAAGTGTTTATTATTTTTGGTGGTGTGAATTCCGGCCCCGAACAGGAATTCTGCTGGTATCACATTAAACCTTGAATTCAAGAATTCATCACTTTCTCCAAGTCCTGCTTCATAAAACAGAAATGTAAATACATTTAAAAATAAATTTAAAAAAACCTGACGCCAACGTCAAATCCCATAGCAGCGCTTGATACCTTTCCCGGTTAACTGAATAAAAACAACAAAAACAGGTATACAAAATACAACAACTACACATATGTTGATTGTATATATATATATATATATATCTATATATATATATATATATATATATTAAGCCAGCAACACACTAAAGATTTGAAATAAATGGGTATAGATAGGTATAGATTGATCAAACGTTAACCACGTAACCAACATACACCATGATATTTCAGATCAATTCATATACAAATATAAGGAACTTGTTATTGGAAATTTCCACTGAAAAAAAAAGAATATTATCTCTTAGTAGCCAGTGCAGGTTTCTAAACTAGCAAAGAAGAAAGTGTTTGCTTTGCTTGACCAAACATTGGCTTAGGCCCTTTCATTCACCCCACACACAGAGTCAAGGACGGTGTGTCCACAAAAGGCAAACAATTTGTCTTGGGCTTATCTTTTGTTGGTATATGGTCATGATTTCCTCCCCCCCAAATGGTAATGTCCTATTAATGTATCTTGTTTAAACTTACTGGTCACAATCAACACCCAATACAGTCAAAAAAATAATGGTTTCACTGTCTTTTCTTTGTTATTGTGAAAGTCAGCTTTTAATAATGATTCCCAACTTTTGTTTACAAGGTGTTTGATAGCTACCCAACTTGTGGAATGCCATATATTCAGCTGTGGTCAAAAGTTTTGCATGACCTGATAAAATTAACAAATTTTGCTTCATAAAGTTGAATAAAACCTACTGAATAATGTTATGTTAACATATAGAATTACATACCGCATTGTAGGTTTTCTATATACTTAACAAAAAACTGACCAATTACAAAATGTGACATTTTGAAATCCAACATAAAATACTGTACTACTATTATGGCTTCCGGTAGACTTTTGATATCATTTTGCAGTTTCTTTGATTACATGATGTTAAATAAAATATCTAAATTATGTTCATATGTTATTATTTTTTAAATCATGTCTCAGTCCTAAAATTCTAGGTGATGCTAAACTTTTGGCCATAGCTGTATTTGTGAAGCTACAATATGCCAAGGAAGTGAAATCTGGATTAACCAAAGGGGCTTATTAGTGTCTGTTCTAGGCAAGTTTATTATTCAAGATCCATTCATTTCAGGTGACTTAATGCAGGTTGTGATAAATGCATGTGCTGAAAGGTTTTGCAAAGACCGAAATGCAGCCAGTTAAGGCACATGCAGCTAAGTCTCTAAATTGGCTCCACTGCTTATGACATGACTGCCCTCTAAAGGTATGAGAAGTTATTTGTATTTCCTATACCTGAATGCTGACAAAAATACTTACTGTAGGCACTGGTGGATGAATCGGTGTCTGCCAGCTAATAAACAGACATTTCAAAAGCCTGTACAAAATCATGGCATATTCAAATCAATGCAATATAGCCGACAATTTAGTCTGGGTTTTGTAGTAAAATCAAAGTCATTGTGAAAGAACGTAATACTATACTCCTGTTGAGTGCTGAAACACTAATGAAATTCATTCTACACATTATTATTATTATTATTATTATTATTATTATTATTATTATTATTATTATTATTATAATAATCACAATACAGTGTGATTTAGCTACGCTACTTTTATTCTCGTCTGCCTGTCCTCTGAATCAGCTCAGTAAGTTTGTAACTGTCCTTTATATTTCAATCTTGAGAACGTTGCAAACCCAGGTTTTGTGATATATAAAGGTGTTGTGATCAATGTCTTGATCAGTCACCTCTTGATCATGAATGCTAATTATTTTGTATTAGGTGTAAGGCTGGTGACAGGCTGGCTGGTGTTAGTGTTTATTAGACTCTGCTGTGGGCACTCCAATTGATTATTATCTGTATACTGACTGAGAAGATGGCTCAAAGACGAGTACTGAATACGGAAGAAGTGCTTGAACTGTTAAAAGATTTGGCTGAAGGATATTCTGATGACGAGGTGAGAGATAATGACAGTGACGCATCCTGGGCTGTTGAAACCAGCAGTTCCGACAGTGAAAGTGAGGACACCAAGCTGGATTTACCTGCAGGTCAAACACAGCAAGTGCCGACCAGGAGGAGAGGTCTTGGTCGTGGCCATGGCAGATCCAGATCCTGTACTGGAGAAACAGCTGCTGTCTCTATGTTTCCTCCTGCATCTGCCGCTTCAGCACCACCAGCACCAAGGACAACAACACCTGCTGCATCAGCTTCTCCAAAGGTAATTCAGGAGATGGGCAAAGATGGGGCAGTTTGGAAAATTATAAATCCCGGTGATGAGGCTTTGAGTAAACACATATCAGAAAATGTTTTGTCTGAAGCTTCAGGCCCAACACCGCACGCAAAATGAAACACAGATACCCCACTCAGTGCATTTCTGTTGTTGATCTCTGTGCAACTGCTGCTTCGCATTAAGTGCTGCTGTACCATGGCAGAGGCACAGCGGGTACCAAATGCTGACCCCTGGGAACTGTCTTTGGAGGAATTACAAGCTTTCATTGTAATCCTGTAGGTGCGTGGTGCATATGCAGGCAAAAGCATTTATGTGAAGAAGTACTGGTCACAAGAGAGCCACCTCCCTCTAAATAGCATGAATCTTCTCAAGATAAAGGCTTTTGAGTTGTCTTAAAATTGTATTATACGTGTGCCCTCTAGTGGTGTTCCTATGAAATTCATTAAGAGAAACGTTGGCTTTCAGTTCTAACTGTCCCTATCCTGTAGATGACAAATAAACTAAGACTTGATAAGACAAGCCATCACATGCATTTAACTTTAAATTCCTTTAATGAGTGTTATGCACAAAAAAAAAAAAATCGCCAATTCATTCTGAATTATGGTTTTTTTCATATTAAAATGATTGCTAATATAATAAGCTATTGATAACAAACTTTTTTGAAATGAATCACTTGTGAAAGCACTAAGGACATTGTACAAAATAACTTCACACTCGGAGAAATGTGTTCTGGCTGTTTTTCACTTCTCATGCATACTCTTGTGTATCTTATCATAATCTGCTATGCTAGTCATTGCAGTGCAGCTTTAGCCCTTTGCTTTAGATGAGAGCTCCACTTTGTGGAAGCCCTGTGATGCCATGTAATGCTGGTATATTGTATACAGCTCAGTAAACATTCATTTGCTATACACGATTTATTAATTGCCACATTATCATATCTCTGTTCATACTGATTGGACGTTATACAAATAACTTGTACATTTGCGTTTTTTTTTTTTGTTATCACCCATGGGGAAATTGTGTATTTACTTAAAATAGGATAGTGAAGGCCAGAGTTACTCTTTACACTAGAGCAGTGGTTTTCAACCACAGTCCTCTGGGAACCCTGTGTCTTCTGATTTTCATTCCAGCTGTGCTCTCAATTACTTAACTAAGCCCTTAACTGAACTAATATTATTAGCTTAATTAGATCTTTATATTTATTCTCAACTCCTAAAAAGTTGCAGATTTCATAGTTAAGTTGAAATCTGCAACTGTTTAAGAGCTGAAAACAAAGGCCTAATTAAGCTAATTATTAGTTAAATTAAGGGTTTAGTTAAGTAATTGAAAGCTCAGTCGGAATGAAAACCAGAAGACACAGGGGTCCCAGAGGACCTTGGTTGAAAACCACTGCAATAGATCGACAAGTAGAACCATCAATACTTCATGTTAATATTTCAATGTTTTATTTTATTTTCCTTTGAAGATGATGAGTTGGGGCATTTTGAGATAGACAGCAAAACAGCAGAACTTAAGTCAACAAAACATCTTTCTCAAAGCTCCAGAAGCAGCTATAGACTGACTGCTACTGCCAGAGACAAGGGACCCTCTCCACTTGAAGGGTTAGCTGTAGTTCATGTACAGGTAACACCTTAAATCATTCTTTCCGGTTTTCTCTATTTATTTGGAGTTGGTTGATGTATAAATTTGTCTAAGAAATAGTTTGGCATGTTTTTTTTTTGTTTTTTTTTTTTTTTACCAAATCATTGCTATCTAATGAGTCAAATGTGTCAATCACTTAGTCAGAAATCCTGCCCTCCTGTACATCCACACCTTGACCAGCTTTTAATATATAAAACTCTGTTATAAAGAATAAGGTTCTTAGTAGAAACTTTAGTCAGGTCTCACCTAATCCCTCTTTTTTTCTAGGCTAAATAATACTCTTCATAACTCATGACTTAGTCTTGAGATTAGTCTGGTTACTCATCGTTAGATTCTCTGAAACTTTGATATCCTCTTTGTAATATAGTTAAAGTTAATGTGGTCTCACCAGTGCATTATATAGCCTAATTTTAATATCTCCTGATTTGTACTCTTCTGTACATAATCAACATACAAAAAAAAAAAAAAAAAAAAAAAAAAAAAAAAGTTTTTTCATAGCAAGCCTAATCTAACTCTGTACCACTCATTTGATATTTGAATCCTACTCTTTTTGTGATAGCTCTTGTTAGATTCACAAGTTTGTTATCCACTTCCCCTCTTGTTGTGTCATCTGCAAATTTTACCATCTTGCTAATTACCTACCTATCCAGCTCATATATGTAGAAAAGAAAGTGCAGGGGCTCCAGCACTGATCCCTAATCCCAGCACCAATACCTTATACTGCACTTCCCACCAACTTGATTGCACTACATAATAAGACACACCTAAATAAATTACAAGTGATGTAACTTTGGTTTGCTTGTTTCAGATTATTCCAGTGGAAAAAGGGAGCTCTAATAATGTTGGACATATCTTAAAGCATTTTGTTATAAAATAAGATTTCAAGCCCAGGAAAGTCATTGGTTCACTCAAACTACCAAATCATCCCAACAAATCAAACCAAATGGTGGATTATTCTACCTCTGAAGGGTATGGCAGTGTTCACTTTGGGGTTGACTGCTCTACCGTGGACCTGCACCTGGCCTATGAAATAGCTTCTCGTTACCTTCTTCAGGTGCAGGTAGAAGACCACAGCCAGGCCCTATGTGCACAAGATGCTGATGTTTATCAGTGTAAGCATAGAAGACATCAACAACCACTCACCCTGGTTTTTGGATGACTTTGTTGTCATTGGAATACAGGAGAACTTGCCTGCAGGTTCCTGGGTTTACACTTCCAATGCTGAGGATGGGGATAGAAGCTTACCAAATAGCGCCTTTTGGTATTCAGTTACGTCAAGAAGTATGAAGGAAACTCAATTTTACATAGACTCTGTGCAAGGTACATTAACAACCATAGCCCTCCTCTATAGGGAAGACACTCACACCTTTATCCTAACAGTGACTGCAAGAGAGCAGGCGCTGAACCTGTTAGGCCGAAAGACTTGCTCACTTACAGCCAAGATTGCTATTTTGAATGTGAATGACAACAGCCCTGTTTTTGTATCATCGCACATTTCCTACGTAATGGAAGACATGGAAGTGGGATCGCTGGTCCCTCACACTATTGCCCAAGATAAGAACAATGGTAGAAATGGGAGGGTTACTTGTAGTATATTGTCAGGAAATGAAAAATGAGTCATAAATACAGCAAGTTAAAAAAGATGAATGTTTACCTACGCTATCTATCCTCTCAGATTCACCTGAGTAAAGCGATAGAGTTAAATTAACTAAATAGGCTTCAAACTTACCAAAGTTAACTGGATGAATGAATTTATATTTAATCAAAATTAAACAGATTATTAAAATTTCAAATTTTAATATTCTCCAATTCAACACATATATTTGTGTTTATTGTTTGGACAGGAACCCGTTATTTCCTCTGTGCATTACACATTGTTGTGTATTGCTGGGGGTTTATTGTTTGGTCACCATTACAGTTTCTGTCTATTTCATTTTTGCACAGCATCACCTATGCTTCTGGATTCACTCAGCTACATTGTCACAGATACATATCAGAAACTTAATATCACAATGTCAATCTAGCTCCAAATTTCCTAAACCAGATTGATTGCTCTAATATTGAATTTTTCTCTAAATGCGCCTTTACCTGGCTTTTTGGGCTTGTCTAGATAAGTTTAAGTGCTTCAAACATCATAAAATAGTAAGAGTTTGTAGTATATTCTATATATATATAATATATATATATATATATATATATATATCTATATATATATATATATAATATATATATATATATATATATATATATATATATATATATATATATATATATATTGTGGGTGGGTAGGTGCACACGAAGAAAACAGACAGTAGTTTCCAAAACAAAGCAAGTCTTTATTCCAGTATTCTATGCAGCTGGCTCTTATATTGCAATGTCCAAAAGAAAATAAACAGTTCAAACAAGGTTTCAAACAAAAACCAAACCACCAAAGCTTCTTCTTTAGGAACCCTTCCCCTACCCTTATTCCGCAGTCCAGTCCCTTTGCGAATCTCAGCAGCAGACAGGCCGTTCCTCATAGCCCCTGCAGAGAACAGGGAATTGCAGATGCAAAGGACCACCACGTTATCCCGTTCCGATCTTATTGTAGATAATCCTCAGAAGTTCTCAGGCAGGCAAACAAAACAAACAACCCAACAGACTAGCGGCACATGCTCCCTTTTACCAGCCAGGCATTTGGCCGTTACAGGCTACAGGTGTGGGCCAATTAAGGCCAATGATAGTCTAACAATAGTCAAACCCTAATTGCCTACCTAACCACACCTGCAGCCTGTCGGTCCGTTAACTCCTTGACATCATGGCAGGCATATATGCTGCCCACAGGTCCATCTGATCATTCCTGGCAACCTCTGTGGGCTCATACCAAGCCTGCCATAAATGACTCCTGGTGGTAAACTTGTGAGCTGGCTCACAATATATATATATATATATATATATATATATATATATATATATATATATATATAATATATATAAATAAAACAGTACTGTTATACTGAAGTATGTTTATGAATCCTCTTTCACTTGCAAGAATGCTGTTTTTATCCTCCTCTCTGGATCATTAGGCACTGTATTTGTACTCCCTGAACAACCTTGCCAGTGACAGTGGATCTCCAGCTCTCTCCACTCAAACACTCACAGTCTCCGTTGTTGACGTCAATGACCAAGCGACCCTGTTTAACTAAAGCCATTATAATGCTTCCGTATCTGAGAACCATTAGCAGGGGGGATTTGTTATCAGTGTTGCAGCAGTTGACGGGGGTTGAGGTATAGTTAACACCAAGCATTGTCTCAGCTTTTTCATTAATCATCCCCAGATTCAAATCTCTGAGTCTCTGTTTGATTGCCTTGCAAGGCAATGGTACTGTACAGAGAGGTTGGCTTGACCAATGACAATTTAAGCTAACATGATTCTCATTTACAGCTACATCTCCAAAGTAGACAGATATGGCAAGAGGGTTTTTATGTCTGCCAACATAGTTTTCATTAAAACAATTTGACAAACATGGGAATCAACTTATTAAAAAAGTATATGGTGGGGGGAGAATACTGCATATATGCTGGAATGTTCGCACATATATTGCAATATAAAATACTTAATTGTATTATTTATTTTTTGCCAAGTGACACCTCTAAACTGTTTTACCAGTATTTACCTCAGGGTGGCGCTCCTTACATATATTGTAACATCTGAAGCAGCACAATAAGCACTGCTAAATCCTGGGTGTTCTGCTACAGTTTTTACTCTGCATTCTTATGGATTTTTATTTCTTCATTTTTCTAAATTCAATTCCTTTAAAATTAAAACATACAACCAAAGCATTTTGGCATTTCCATATACAGCAATGCTCTATATAGTGCATTTTTGGTGCATGTATGGTACATGAATACAGCCTTTTTTTTTTATTTGATGTTCATATTTGTTGCTGTCTTCTTTGTTAATGGGTTTCTGGTTTATTTTGTTACTTTTCCATAGATGATAGTGGAAATTACACATAAAATAAAATGTCTTTTTTGTTAAAAAACAAGTTTGGGGGCAGGCTTTAATTTATATGAAATATCATCAAAAAAACTTGAAATATAAGCACAAAAACTTTAAAGACAAGGCATTGATTTGATACGTTTCATAGTTGGTTTTTAAATATCCCTTAACCCTTTTATGGTGTTTCTTATTGCAGTTAAACAGTAATGTTCTTATTTTTCTATTAAGGTGAGTTCAGTAGCTGTTCTTCAGTTGTAATTGTCTTTGATAGATTGATCTATTATAAGCAAGATCAGCCAAAGAGGCTTTATAGAAGAAAGAAGCAGTGCCGTCCAGTGATCTGCCACTTTGGATCACGTTTTCACTTGAGTTGCTGTTAACAAACCACTGTGCACAAGATGGTGATGGTACTGGCTGATCTAGCCTATATTATGTCTATGGCAAGCAACTAGAGCTAAAGATCAGCTCCCAAAGTACCTCAGACTTACAACAAATGAAGAAGCACAACATGTGAGTAATCAAAAGCCACTCAGAATGATGGCAAATGTTCATCATCGAAAAATAAGGGGACATGAAACAAAACAGAATGGTGTAATTTAAATCTACACACTCTTTCATCATTCACCAGTGGGGCTGAACAAAAACAAAATCAAGTGACACTTATATTAGTTCAGGTAACAAGAAAGATCGATTTGATTGTATACAGTATACAGTACAGTGTGGTAATAGAAAATAGTTCTCTCTTGTTTATACAGGTCTGATTCAATAAAATGGTGTCCCATCTTCGTAAAATCACAACATCTGATCCCACATTATTTTTATAGAAAAATGTAAAATAGGCCTTTTTGTTTATGTGAAAGATCTTTTCCAAATGGTAAAAACCAATCCATAGGGTCACTGGCTTTTGAATCGGTGGTTTGTCTCCTGTATAAATATTTTTTAAATGAATGTATGTTTTTACAATTATTTATTATTTCTTAGCCTTTTATGGCTTGTAATATAGCTATGGTACTTCATCTTGTTCTTGACTTGAAAGATAGTCATCGTTCTTTTGGTTTAACTTTTCTTAATTTGTTTTTTTTTGTATCGATGTTAGTGTCAACTGCCATTTTGCAATTTAAAACTGGCCAAAACCACCAAACAGTCTTCATTTGGAATTTTACAAAATATTGTGTGGTCTGCAAAATGTCAAATTTGTGAAGATAATATAAATAATAACAAAAAAAAAAACATTGCAAGAGCAAGAGTAATATGGATACACTGAGCTTTAATATCACTATGTTTGCATCACACAGAGATGAATGCTGCTGTGTGTTATACCCTGTTACCTGGATCTGGACACAACTTGTTTACAATAAACTCTCAGACTGGAGAGATTACTACCAAAGCAATGCTGGACGAGAAAGTTCAAGCCCACTTCAGCATGTGAGGTAATAGTACACTTTCACTGTTTATATACATAACGAATTTCTCAGACGGCTTTTGGGTAGAAATGTTTACATTTCAGCTTAAAAAATATAGAAATGTGTGGCAAAGTGGTAATCAGTAGAGCGGGTGAAGCGCAGGGCCAGTAATCCCAAGAAAAAACAAATCAAAAAAAGTACATGTGAAAATTGGTTGTTTTGTTGTAATCCAAAGGTCTGATGACCAGGCAATAAATGATAATGAGCTTGCAATACACAGCTCTCATTGCTGATCTGGAAACAACTGTTCCCCCATCGAAATGACTTTAGTGCTAGAGATCTCTAGACAGGGGCCTAAATCATTCTCTATTTTGCCTGGGGCTATAAATAAGGCGTCCATTGCCTGCCAGGGCTTTATTAAATGTCCATGATAAATTTTACGTTCATTACGGCAATCAGGCTGTCTAATTTCATAATTCTCCTCTGCCATTTAGCACATAATTTTGATTCTAAGGAGGGAAGTACAGCATTATCTTGTCTCCTGGTTGAAAGGTTTGAATTTGTGCATTTTTATAGTAATGCTGCTGCTCCTCTTGTTGGTGCTGAGCCGATTTGAGGTTGTCCTGAGCCAAACGACCGACCAAATCCAGGCAATCTCTTAGTAGCACTACATTTTTGGACAAGCCTTTGTGCTCCCCCCACCCCTCTCAGGGTAGATCAAGGATGACGTTATGTTGTCGGCTGTACAAAAGCTCGAAGGGGGAGAACCCTGTTGAACTCTATGGCACATCTCTCACTGCAAAAAGGAGGTAGGGAAGAAGCAATGCCCAATGTTTCTGCTCTTGTGTTACAAACCATATCAGCATCGACTTCACGGTCTGATTAAAGCATTCCATTACAAACCGTCTGTCTGTGGATGATAAACAGATATACCTGCTGTAGCGTGTTAGACAGAAAGTTTAGAAACTCTAGCCATAATCAGCAATAGTTCTTTGGCAATTGCAGTTGCACTAGTGGACCTCAATGGAACTGCCTCTGGGTATCGTGTTGCATAATCTACCACATGTGCAGTCAAGTCTGCCATTAATATGACCAATTATTTATAATTTGGCCAGTCTCGACCCCGAATTATTGGTTGTGTTAGCCTTTCTGCCACCCCAAAAACTACTTATCTTACCGATAAGTATACTTTTAGGGTGGGGTATGTTGCCATATTTCCATGAATACAGGAGATTGCCACCTGGTCTCTTGGCTGCCATGACACACCGCCCAAGACAGCTGCCTTAATTAAGGTCTGCCCACACCTGGTGTCCACTAATGCATGGGTTTTCACCTTTCCTCAAACCACATTAACAGTACAAGGCCCCTATCAAGCAGGTTTTCTAGGTGTCTTTACATTGTTAGTGGCTAAAGATATGCAACACCTGTTAATCTTGACTAATTAAGCCAATACTTGGTTCAATTAAGTAGCTGATTGGTTAAAATGAAAACCAGCAGCCAGAGTAGCTCTCCAGGACCAGGGTTGGAGACCCCTGTTATAGAGTGAACTGTAGCTGAAATTACAGCTCATCAATAGCTGAGTCAAGCAATTGGGCATGCTGGCTCCAAATCCCATTCCCACCAAGTTCTTGCTCCTCAGCACCAGGCCATACCCCAGTTGTCTTCAGATTTTAACACTCTATTCATACAAGTTATTACTTTGGGTTTGTTTGTATCTGGATCCAGTTGTTTTTAATATTTGTATTTGTGGTAGATAAACCAAGAGGGAGGCAGAGAGAGAGAGCTCAAAATTACAGTTTGGAGTTACCTGGAATCTCCTTTATACTGCTTCAGTGGAGTGAATTAGCTGAATGTTTTCCTAATATAAGGCTTGTATAACTATAAGTATCATTCTTTTTTTTAATTCATCAGGACCTTTACAGAGTCTCTCTCAGTCCTTCAGTATCTAACTTATTACTGCAGAGCCATTTTAAAACTACATAGCTGGGGAAGTACACTTAAAGTTGGTGCTGAGGTCTGATTGTGGTTTAATTACCATGTTCTGTTCATATTCCAGTTCTCGCTCGAGACAGTGGGCTCCCTGCACTCTCCGGCACTGTCACCATCCTGTGCACTGTCCTGGACCTTGTCTTGGACCATAATGACAACACTCCTGAGTTCATACTCTCCACATTTGAAATCAAGATTCCAGAAAACCTAGAGCCAGGAATTATTTACACAGCCTTGGCCTTTGACGAGTATGCCAGAGAGAATGGGATCATTGAATATAGATTAGTTGGTAGGTATTTACTTTTTCTACTTTTTGCAGTCCAACACTGTTGAGATGGTATAACTGATATTTTAATGCAGGACTGTCCAATGCCTCTTTTGAATGAAAGGTGATGGCTGGATAATCAGATGTTTTTGGTAGAAATAAGCCAAAGTTGTTTTTTTTTTTTTTGTTTTTTTTTTAATGTTATACTGCATTTTTAGCCCAGATGGATGTATGCGCATTTGTTTGCCCTCTTACACAGGCAGTCAGCAATAAGTACCTCTAATAACACTATGTAACACAATTTTTGTTCCTGGGTAGTAAGTGTTATTGCCTAATTGCTTATGCCTCAAAAGTATAGAAAATGGCTATTATTCCCCACAAACTTTGCTTTTGTGACTAGGACAGTGATATTTTGAAATTTACCTATTTCCAATGAGAAAACAGGTGAATTTGTGTCTTTTCATTCACATAAAGTCAGAAAAAAACAACATATGAATCCAAATTAACATGTATTTATACTAAAGTAATACAAAAATGACTACAAAAGATTTAGAAGTGAGTAGTTTTTCGAGATTTACGTTCAAAGTCCAGTATATCCTGGTGGAAGCGCTCACCTTGCTCCTCCGAGTACGCTCCCATGTTCTCCTTGAATTTATCAAGATGAGCATCAAGGATATGGACTTTGAGGGAAATCCTACAGCCCATTGTGCCATAGTTCTTCACCAGAGTCTCAACCAGCTCCACATAGTTTTCGGCCTTGTGATTGCCCAGGAAGCTCCGAACCACTGCAACAAAGCTGTTCCAAGTCGCTTTCTCCTTACTAGTGAGCTTCTTGGGGAATTTGTTGCACTCCAGGATCTTCTTTATCTGTGGTCTGACGAAGACACCGGCTTTGACCTTTGCCTCAGACAGCTTAGGGAAGAAGTTTTAAAGGTACTTGAAGGCTGCCGACTCCTTATCTAGAGCTCTGACAAATTGTTTCATAAGGCCAAATTTGATGTGCAGTGGTGACATCAACACCTTCCGGGGGTCCACCAGTAGCTCCCACTTGACGTTGTTCCTCCCCACAGAGAACTCGGTCCGCTGTGGCCAGTCCCGCCTGTGGTAGTGCACCTTGGTGTCCCTGCTGTCCCAAAGGCAAAGATAGCAGGGAAACTTGGTAAAACCGCCTTGGAGACCCATCAGGAATGCCACCATTGCAGCCTCTTGATGCCATCTCAGAAAAATGCAGATATGTATCCACTTAGGCAGCTGGAACTAAACTGAACTGGTGTGCTTAAGGCCACTGTATTTATACTACTATTTATATTACTGGAAAGTTCTAGAAAGTTCTAGAAGTTATTTCAAGTTTACTCAGCACTGAATCTATCTGGAATGTTCTGGAAAATAGGTAAATTTCAAAATATCACTGAACTGGTCACAAAAGCAAAGTTTGTGGGGAATAATAGCCATTTTCTATACTTTTGAGGCATAAGCAATTAGGAAATAACACTAACTACCCAGGAACCAAAAAAAAATTAATAAAAAATTGTTACATGGTGTAATTAATTAGTTTTGTGCAGTTTAATCGCGTATGCCCATGTTCATTGCACACAAATGAAAGAAAAAGGCACAAGGGCCAAAATAAAGGAATTGAACCAACAGCAAACATTTACCCTTAGGTTGGACAGTAGACCTCACTAAAGGTTCATAAATTACAGTATACAGTACACAATCAATTGCACTCACCTAACTGATTTAATTGGGGAATGGCAATACCTGTGATTGTTGGCAGGGGAAGATTTAACCCCATCCCTGCCAGCCTTACATTCACTCACACACTCTATTTACATTTAGTGTTTTTGCCCTGCCACATGTGGGATAAATCAAGTCCTAACCTACCCATCAGTGTCCTGTCGGGCAGCCTAAAAATGATTTTAATATTATACAGTGCCACTACCATTAACAAATAGTTGTGCATTTCAATGATGCACATATTATACTTGTATTAGATTGGTGTCTAAATGAAAAGTTACATTGCAATAAGACCTCACTGTAAATGTCCTTCCTACTGATGACATTATTTGTATATATTTTTTTCCAGCATTGAGGCCCATGACCGCACCCCTACCACACTTGATAACATAGGGGAGAATTGTAGCTCTAAAACCACTGTAATTATATATATATATATATTTTTATCAATATTTTTTTTTACCAGGAAAGAGCACATCTCATTTCAATCTGTTCTATGTCATTTATTAAATGGCATTGAAATGTGCTGTGCTGTTGGAGGTGCCATCCTTCAGAAAGTTTTTAAAGTTATATCTGTTTTTCAGGCATTGAACAATAATCTGGATATTCTTTTAAAAAAAAAGAGCAGTCATCATCACCAACCTCTTTCAGAATGTTCATAAATAAAATATAATTTTTTTTATAAATACATGTTTTGCTAATCAATTTGCATTAGGTTCCACTGTTATGACTTACTGCCATGACCGTAACAAAGATGCAATGAAAATAACATACAGCATTTTTAGTGGGAACAAAAATAAGCATTCACAATAAACTCACACACTAAGTTCTACTGGCTTGAAAGTCACAGTACATAAAATAAATAATTGTGGGTCTAGGATCTAAAACCCACCAATAGAGCCTGAGGGATGGCAACATACAAGCTGGCACTTGCATTATACATTCCTACAATACTCCTCTTTCATTTCTATACTGCAGCAATTACCAACACGCATTCTTATTCTTGTGTTTTCGAAAAGCCCAGAATGGCTTAATGTGTCCAGCCTGAATTCCTCACTGTTATCAAATATAATTAAAATAGCTAAATTGACGTGCTCCTCAGATCATTTTCCAAAAATATTTATTGTTTCACTTACAATATGTTCAATGAGCCTTTGTTATCCAACTGGACACTTCTTTTTTCAGACTTATGGAAACATTTTTGTCTGCGGTAGTCAAAGAAGGCAGTTTTCTGCCAAGACAGGCTGTAGTTTCTTGGAAGAAAAACTATACAATATAAATCATTTAAACTAGAATGTTACGTCCTTAGTCAATATAAGCTCTATAATAAAGGGTATTAGAGTATCTCTCCATTACTGATGTCTCCAGAAATCAAGTACTGCCACGTGCCCCTTGGACCCCTGGCCAGCAAATCTCATTCGTCTGTGCTTCTGATCTTGCTCCTTCCATTATGCAAACTCTCAACTTGTCCCTGGTTTCAGGCCTGCTTCCTGCTGCCCTCAAGATTGCCCGAGTAATGCCAGTGCTCAAAAAACCCTCCCTTGACCTGGCTGTCTTATTTATTTTCTGTCCCATATCCAATCTTCCTTTTCTCTCCAAAACTCTTGAAAGGGCTGTAGCCAGCCAGCTGATAAAAGATTTCACAGATAACAATCTGCTTGATTCTCTCCAGTCTGGCTTCCTGCTGTATCACAGTACCAGATTATAAATGATCTTCTGCTTAATCTTCTGCTATAATAAATCATAGCATTCTTCTTGACCACCTTCAGAAGTACGCTGGTATCTCTGGAACCTGTTTCACCTGGCTTACCTGTTTGGATGCATGCAGTCTATTTTCTATGATGGAAGCATTGCTGCGCAAGACCAATCACTAGCGGTGTCTGTCAAGGGTCTGTTCTTGGGCCCAGTGGTGTAGCTGAGGGTATATGCAGGTAAATGGTGTTTACCCACTTTTAATTTGTCAATTTGACAGTTTACTCACTTCTACTCTCCTTTGATATGCAAATCATGGGTTAAAGACAAGATATTTTAACAGTGAGCATCTATGTTGTATAACCAAGAGCTCTCAGTTAGAACTGTGGCCTGAGAGGGGTGGGGGGGGAGGTGGGGGTCACTGGACTGTGTGTTTCTGTGTCTGTGTCTGAGTATGTGTGTGTGTGTGTGTGTGTGTGTGTGTGTGTGTGTGTGTGTGTGTGTGTGTGTGTGTGTGTGTTCTGTGATTGGTTGTTTTATGTTATGGTAATGTTTTGTTGTTAGGCGCACTGGACCTGCAGGGCATTGCTAATAGCCTTCATCCTAGCACGTGAAAGGACACTCACAAAAAGGGTAAAGGACTGCATGGGTGGCTCTGGTTTGCCAGTAACAATATATCTGTTCAGTGGTTGTTTACCCACTGTTTTATATACAACTACACCACTGCTTGGGCCTCTTCTCTTCAACATCTACATGCTTCCCATGCGTCACGTCATCCACCAACATAGCCTGATGTTTCATTCCTATGCAGATGACACCTGGCTCTACCTAAAACTAGACCCTGGATGTCCCTCTGCTATGGTCCGGCTCTCAGCTTGTATCCAAGACATTGAGGCCTGGATGTCTGACACCTTTCTTCAGCTCAACACTAACAACACTAGCTCAACACTGAACTTCTTATAGTAGAATCAAAAACTCAAGAGTCTCAATATTGCTGCCTTGAACCTCGCATACAAATTCCTGAACAATATTCTGTAATAAATATGGCAAACTCTCCCCTTTGATTTTTATTACATGAGAGTAGCTATAATTTACTTTATATTAATACTGGACTTGGCTTTAACCAAGATAAAATGAGATAGTAGTGGTGAGGACCAACCAAAACATGGCTTTGCTGTAATATGTGAGCCTTCAGTGCTTTTCTTCCACTAGGTAACATGGGTTTCCTATTGGCCCTGTGTTGATGGTATAATGCTGGTTGCAGGGATCAGCCTATTTGCACATCAGCACACACAAAGACAGTGATGCTGGCTCCAGGGATCAACAACAACGCAGCCTGTCTAGTGCCTCGGCATGGCAACTGTCTGAATTAGACTGGTTGGTGCACTTTGCAGTGGTCATCATGTGGGGACCTCCCATCTTCTGTGTTTCATCGACTATCCAAACAAAAACACCTCAGGAAGGCTTGACCGTGATGCTGGCATCCCAGCAGAGCTCCTCTCCATCCCCGACCCAACCCAGCACAGTTTACTTACCTTAGTTATGCATTCCTTTTCATTAACTTCATCCATCACCTCTCTTTTGAGGTCCCCAATCAACTTCTTTCCTTCTCAACCAGAGCCAGCTGCTACTTCTCTTTGCCTCCTTGGAAAGTGTCTTCACTGTGCGCCGCAACCCCTGTCCACTGAATCCAGTATCTCTGAGAAGCTGGGTCATGGAGTACGCAACAAATCCCTGACAACCCACCTCTACTGGATAAAACCAGACTCTCCACCACTGCTGTTCCACCTCAGCAGCTAATCAGCATACCAGAGTTTCTTCCTCTCATACGCCTCATCCACAGAATCTTCCCATGGCACTCTTAGCTCCAACATGAGAACAAGGCATGCTGAGACTGACCACAGGACAATGTCAGGTTGAAGGGTAGTTCTAGCAATCTCTTGTGGAAAAATAAGATGCTGGCCAACATTTGCCTGCATTCTCCACCCTCTAGCCACCTCCAATTGTTCCAGGTGAATCTTAACCTTTGCTGTTGGTTTCTCTCCTGGACTGAGGAATGTTGTTCTCTGTGTGCCAGCTATTGCTGATATTGGCGGTGAGCTGTTGATTTTATTAAACCATTTTTCCAGTGGTAATGCCAAGCATCGCATTACCTGCTCATGATGCCAAGTGAAGCAACCCTGGCACAGAGCCACCTTACATCCTGTTAGGCTGTGCTTTTCTTATGCAATCAAGTAGAGAACTGTATGGCCTTCAAGAGCTTCTGTATCCAAGGCTTAGCAGATTGTTTCACAATGACACAGTGATAATAGTGAGGACTATTGGTGTCATGGCAGGTGTTTTTGTTTTTTTTCACCTTTATTTCCAGGCTTGAAGCACAATAAATAAAATACAGAATACCTACACTTTACCTAACACTGCCTGCCTGGTAAAACAATAACAGGTTAGATGTAATTCACTACTGTGGATTGAAAACACAGAGCTAGGAAGGGGGGGGTGGGTTACTATTATATTAAAAAATTTCACATTTCGTACGCAGGTGATATTTCCGTAAAGAATAACAAAAGCCTGGAATTCGAGATGCAGAAAATTGTTTGAAAATTCAAACAAAGCTACTATAAAACAGTGGTGTGGGAAGGGCAAATTCACAACACTTACATCATGTAGGTAAAGGGCCATCTGTTTTTTCAATCAAGCTAAGCAGTTAAGACCACATCTCCCAATAAAAGACTTCTGCACTCATTATTTTAAAATGGGGGTATATAATCTACCTTATGGGTTATAAATACATACAATTTTCCTATATGTTATATGGTAGAGTTATTAGCTATGTGTGTTATAACTGGAAATTAAGGAAGTCACCAAGAATGAGTTCCAAAG
Organism: Polyodon spathula; assembly: GCF_017654505.1. Lineage (NCBI taxonomy): Eukaryota > Metazoa > Chordata > Actinopteri > Acipenseriformes > Polyodontidae > Polyodon > Polyodon spathula. The sequence continues at coordinate 29,992,593 of NC_054535.1, read as the reverse complement.
ATTTTGTTCTAGTGAAACGAATAGCACTCTTTATATAACTCACATCATTCATTATTAATTAGATAATGGCATGAGTTTTATTGACAGCTGTAAACATATTCAATTTAAAATTATAATTGTATTAGTTTTTGACGTTGTTTCACTATTTCACTACTTCAGTGAGGGTAGATTTTTTAAATTGTATTTAAACATAAAATATGTGATTGATAAAATTAATTTGATTAATCAGTATTTTGTTTACAAGAGGCTACACACATTTAAAAGCATTGTTATATATATATATATATATATATATATATATATATATATATATATATATATATATATATATATATAGATTATACAAAGATTGGTCTGCATGGTCAGAAAGACCGAGGCTAAATGCAATGTTTCACATTATAGTATACTGACTTAGAGATTTAAAACACTGCATAGAATGTCTTATTTTAAACAGATTGAGAATCATCCTATTACAAAACAATAATTTAATGGACAAAACGTGTACAATTATGTTGAGTAGCTCTGTTCTGAATCAAAGTCAGAAGGTAAATGTTGTTTAAAGCAAGGGACTATGAAGTACATTCTTAGACACAAACTTGGGCTTTCTTATGGGATGACCAGATCTATATTCTTTCACCTTCTCTAGGTTCTTGCTACTGATGCTGACAATAGCCTTAACGGGCAGTAACATGTACTCTACGGGAACCAAAACGATACCTTCCTTATAGACACAGCCCGAGGCATTATAGCCACAAATGCCATTCTGGATCAAGAAATTGTTTCATCTCATAAGTGTGTGTGTGTGTGTGTGTGTGTGTGTGTGTGTCAGTGTGTGTGTGTGTGTGTGTGTGTGTGTGTGTGTGTGTGTGTGTGTGTGTGTGTGTGTGTGTGTGTGTGTGTGTGTGTGTGTGTGTGTGTGTGTGTGTGTGTGTGTGTGTGTGTGTGTGTGTGTGTGCGCGTGTGCGTGTGTGTGTGTGCGTGTGTGTCAGTGTGTGTGTGTGCATGTGTGTGTGTGTGCGTGTGTGTGTGTGTGTTTGTGAACAATCAATGCATACTAAGATGCAGTTGCAGTTACAAAGGTGCTTCCACCAAGTATTAACTCAGGGGGGTGGAGACTTATCCAGTTATGATCTTTCAGTTTTGTATTTTTAATGTATACATTTTTATGTATATAACAGTGTGGAGTATGGTGCGTAGATACGTGGGAAAAAAATCCTCATTTAAATGAATGAATCTCTGAGGCACTGACACAACAAAATGTGAAACAAGTTTAAGGACTTTCTATAGGCACTGTACTTCTCTGGGCTTTATAATGCTCAGCTATGTTAAACACAATTTATATTGCCAAGTACAGCAACTCTGAGCTCATGGTTTCTCAGAAAGAAAATACATGTATTTACTTTGTAACATGTCTGGCTTTGCAGGCTGATTCTTTTGGCTACTGATAAAGGCAGCCCCCAACTGACTGCTACCACCACTGTGAGAATCCAGGTTGTGGATGTCAATGGCAATGCCCCAGCGATCCCATTGATGGAGCCTGCAGAAACTGTACATAGCATTTACTAAGGATTCTGCATCTGGCTTTATTTAATACCACTGAATGCTTGAATTTGATGAAACTTTGCACAGACATTGTTATGTTCCTTGCAGATTTTTGACAAAGCAAAAAGTATATCGCACACATAAAGAGTGCAAAATGACATGGTGGATATGTGGTTCACTTTAACATTACCAATATGGTTTTCCTTTAACAAAAACAGTTCAAGTTACTTAGGGATTGGGTGCCCCCCCTCCCAGTCATTTAAAGCTCAGAGTAGGCTGTCTCATATCAGGCTGCAATACATTTACAAAAGAGTCACAAACTTTACACTTTAAGCAATTACAAACCTGCAATCCAACAATACCAATCTTCACTGTTTAATCACAGATCTTAAGAAAGGAGCAGCACTTATTTTTATTAAATCAAAATTGAAATCCCAGGATTAAACATTCATGTTTGAGATATTTTGTTTCCATTTTTTAAAATATATTAAGTAAAGCTGAATGTGGTTCTTTTTTTTGCTGTTCACCAGACCTTCCAGCTGGCTACATTGTAATCCAGGTATCAGTGAATGAAATGGACCTGAGCCCAGCTCTGTCCTACAGTTTTGCTGACAATGGGAATCCATGAGGTAAAGTTGCCAGTATGTTTTACAGATCAGAGCCTCTGATTCTGTTCATGAAACCGGAGCAGAACTCAACAAAATACCTAGTGCCTGGCTGGTTAATAATATGTTTTACTGCTCTTGCCCAAATTGTTTTTTAAATGTCATTAATTGGCTGTCATGTCGTTAGTGGTGAATACTGTTTCAACTAATTTATCTTACAACTCATTAATTAAAAATAAACTCAGAGGTATAAAATGAAACTGACCAACAGGTATTGCAGATCACCATGGCTGAAAACCGGCTGAGACGTTATATATATTTCCTTTTCATTCAATACAGGCAATACAGCATATAGGAGATCAGGTGATGCTGCATATACTACCCTGGCTTAGAAACCCTACCTGTCTGGATGGCTGACAGCTGCTGAGGAAGCATTCAACACCATGCTTGGGCAAATACGGGTAGTGGGCTCTTGAAAGGGAGGTGGTGGACACTGATGAAACAGACTTAAGTGCAGCATGAGTTTGTTCCCAATATTGCCACTGCCTGCTGTATCCTGCAGAAACTGTTTTCAATAACAAAAAGAGGTGTTCAGGAAACAGTGGCTGCCTGTGAGACAGACCGGGGGGAAGGTTCCCTCAGGCTCCAGTTTACAGCTCTTGCTGTCAGAGGTTATCTCCTTTCTTTTAAGTTGTATACTTTAATACTATAACAAGGGCATAACTCACACGAAATAAACAACATGACACAGTAAAAAAACAATAATAAAAAAGCTGCCCATATTATCATTAAGGTGAACTAGACCCTGCTAACAATAAAAATGCCCATCAGCCACTACTTTCTGCTATCTTGGAATCCACAGTAACAACCATGCGAAACTGGCCGTGGATTTTCCTGTGTGTTTCGTCATTTATACAAGTAAATGAGATTTACTCTATCCTTCTCTTTGGCCTTTTTTTCAGCCACAAACCTTTTCATGTGTAAATTGCCCCGCATGGAAACCCCATGTTTGTATTTTGTTTTACTTTTTCATTTATTGTTTGTGATTTTAGTGCTTTTTTTCCTTGGCCTCTCTGTGTTGAATTGTTTGAACCCAGACCTCCAGAATGGGGAAATGTACTGTATGAGAGGCCTGCTTTAACAATTTAAACCAGCTGTATATGTTTACTATAAATACACTGAATTAAAATGAAAATGAAAAAATGTCTTGATGGATAGAATCTTAAAACTATAGGTCATATAACACAATGGTTATATATTTGTTTGTTTGTTTATTTTTTATTTTGGTAATGAAATTAACCAGCAATAACTTGATTTCTGTTTTTTTCTTCATCTTCCTTTCCACGCCAATCAAATCTTGCAGTATTCTTCACTCCAGCCATGTTGTCTCTCCTCTATCCCTAGCTCGGAACTCTCAACAATCTAGAACTGCGGTTGCACTCAAAATGGAGCGAGGTAACCAGTGAATACCACAGGGATCAGTATTAGGTCCTCTGCTATTCCTAATCTACATTAATGATTTAGATTCTGGTATAGTAAGCAAACTTGTTAAATTTGCAGATGACACAAAAATAGGAGGAGTGGCAAACACTGTTGCAGCAGCAAAGGTCATTCAAAATGATCTAGATAAGATTCAGAACTGGGCAGACACATGGCAAATGACATTTAATAGAGAAAAGTGTAAGGCACTGCACACAGGCAATACAAATGTGTATTATAAATATCATATGGGAGATATTGAAATTGAAGAAGGAATCTATGAAAAAGACCTAGGACACCCAATGTGGGGAAGCTATAAAAAAGGCCAGCAAGGTGCTTGGATATATTATGAAAAATGTGTTGAATTTAAATCAAGGGAAGTAATGTTACAATTGTAGAATGCATTAGTAAGACCTCATCTAGAATATTTTGTTCAGTTCTGGTCACCTTGCTACAAAAAGGGTATTGCTGCTCTAGAAAGAGTACAAAGAAGAGCAACCAGAATTATTCTGGGTTTAAAAGGCATGTCATATGCAGATAGGCTAAAAGAATTGAATCTATTCAGTCTTGAACAAAGAAGACTACGCGGCGACCTAATTCAAGCATTCAAAATTCTAAAAGGTATTGACAATGTCGACCCAAGGGACTTTTTCGACCTGAAAAAAGAAACAAGGACCAAGGGTCACAAATGGAGATTAGACAAAGGGGCATTCAGAACAGAAAATAGGAGGCCCTTTTTTTACACAGAGAATTGTGAGGGTCTGGAACCAACTCCCCAGTAATGTTGTTGAAGCTGACACCCTGGAATCCTTCAAGAAGCTGCTTGATGGGATTCTGGGATCAATAATCTACTAACAACCAAACGAACAAGATGGGCTGAATGGCCTCCTCTTGTTTGTAAACTTTCTTATGTTCGTATTTGTTCTGGTACTGTCTGCCACTGACAGAGATCCAGAAACTCAATCGAGAGGTTTCCTACCGGCTCCTTTCATCAGCTTCTAAGGGGTTTTACATCAGTTCAAACAATGGTGAGTATATATGGCATCTGTGCAATTAGCTAATTGTGCTAAATAAGAAGGATACAGTTACCACATGTTGTCACCTTTACATAGAATCACCTCATGATACTATACCCTAATCACAGGGACTACACATAACATGCTCTTTCCTAACTTGAATCTACAGCAACATGTTTATATAGACAACAAATGGCAATACATGAGTCTCTGATAGAAGGATCAGAAGTACTGATCCCTTTGATTGATTTGGTGCACTTTTAAAGACTGTTTGACAGTTTAGCAAACAAAATGCTTAAACTAGTCATGCATGTAATAAAATAATACCAGATAATTACTTCCATGTCTGCAAGTGGTCAATTGCTTCATTCCTTAAAACCATTTTTGATTTTATACAAGTGTATTTTCAATAGCAATGTTTAAGTGGTTAAATAAGATTAAATAAGGTAATGACAATGCTCTATATTGAAACCACAATTTCTCTTAAATCACTAGTCCTCAAATGCTGAAGGAAAGCAGCCATGGCAAAGTTATGGAATATTGTCAGCTTTTCCTTATTAAAACATGATTCATTACATGTTTATTTTATGGCCAAAACTGAATCAGGGTATATATATACTATATATATAATATATATATATATATATATATATATATATATATATATATATATATATTATATTATATATATTTTCAGAATGTTTTTGTGGCACCGTATTATGAAGGAGTAGCTTGGGAGTTATGTTGATAATGATATATTGTGATATTTGTTTATTGTACAGTATTTCATATTTTGTTTGTTTAATATTAAAATGCATACACATACAGTGCACATTGTATATATTAAAATACTGTAATTGCAAATATATACACTATACATGCACCAAGTTTAAAGCTCTAAAGATATATTTTGAAGATATTATGGACAAAGAAAGGTGACATTGGCTCAGTATTCAATATAAATAAACTAGAAGGGTTTAACATCACATCCAGTTGACATTTGGCCCAGCAAGTGGTATTGTCTTGTATAGTTCTATCCTAATATGACCGAGGCCAACACTGCTTAAGAACTCTTGATATATATATATATATATATATATATATTATATATATATATATATATATATATATATATATATATTACTATATATTATATATCAGAAGGCATGGTCATTTGGTTGCATGATGAAGTCTCCTTTTTTTGAAGGTTCTTATTTCACCAGCAAGCCGTTGATGTACTTTATGTATAGCTCTGTGATACACCTCACTGTGGAGGCCAAAGATGGTGAAGACCCAACTTTAACGACTGTGACTTCTGTGGCAATACAAATACGAGACGTTAATAACCATGCACCTCAGTTTATGCAAGCCACATGCCAAGTGAGTGTATTTGAAGATGCAGCAGTCAGGAGCACCGTGTTGTATCTGTCAGCTTCTGACCAGGACTTGTCCCATGTGAACTCTTATCTTGACTACACCATCTTTGGTGGGAATGAGCAGGACAGATTTTGCATTGAGACCAGTGTTTTACAGACAGGCAATGAGTACAAGGCAGTGGTGCTGTGTGATCCCCTGGACAGTGAAACACAATGAGCTACACTATGGCGGTAGTTGCCTTTAATCGGGGGATGCCTTCACTAAATGCTTCTGCAGTAGTCTCAGTAACCGTGCAGGATACTAATGATAACCCTCCTGTCTATCACATTCAGGTCTGCGAAAGCATTCTTCTGTGGAGTAGGCCCACTCAGGTGTCAGCTCATGACCCAGATGATGAAGTCAATTGTGAAATAAAGTTTCACATTGTTTCTGGCAATGATAAAGGTCACTTCAGATTAGACAACAGAAGTGGTGCAGTGGAACTGAATCAGTTTGGATTATAAAGAAGATGCCAAATTCACACTGACCATTCAAGCCGCTAATGACAGTAGCATGGGGAGCAGAAAAATTGCCTTTGCTGTGCTTTCTCTCCCTACTTTAAGCTCACTGCCATGAACTGCTTAGTCTTGGAAAATCAGGCTACCTTTACTCATGTTTGCTAACTCCATGCAATGGACCATGATTCAGGTCCATTTGGAAGGTGGCCTACTCCATTTTGTCACCATGCTCAGTGGATTATGGAAGGCCAAATATAAAGGCTGCTTTTGCAATAGACTCTTTGACTTGGAACATCTATTCCAAGCAAACTTTTGACTACAAAAGAGAGAATAGGTACTGCTTTGTGGTCCCAGTTAAAGATAAAGGAGATGAAACAGCAACAATTAAGGTTCAGGTGGACATTGAGAGTGTTGACGAGTTCAGCCCTGTCTTCACACCAACAGAATATTACTTTCAGCTCCCTGAGAACTCTAAAGTGGGGCAGAGCATCGGCCAGGTCTCACCCGTTGACAAAGATTGCAGAGTAGACAGGGTTCTTGTGTATTCCTCTCGTTCTTTTCAGTGAACAGAACCAGTGAACCATTTATTTCACCAGTGCTGTCTACAGGGAAAAAAGTAGTGCCAAAAAGAGGACTTAATAGAGTTCAAGGTGAAAGCAAGCAGTCCCAAGCTTGACTCCAAGTCTGAAAACTGTATCGTTATTGTCAACATCTCAAACACTGCAGAGACCTTCACTGGAATACAGCTGAACAGCCTGACCATCAGCCTTACAATTAACTTTGTGGTGTTCCTGCTGTTGGCCATCAGTCTTGTGGGGCTTATTTTGAGATTCAGGGTAAAATATGTCAAAGTGAATACGAGAACTGCTACCCCCCCCCCCCCCACACCGTATCGATGTTCCAAATTGTCTCTACAGTCTATGCAACTTTTATTGTCCCGGTCCACTCGTTGGGGTAGTGGGAAGTTATGACTAGTTTCGTACACACTGTAGTATCTGTTTACCCTCCACTGGATTGGGGAAGGCCCCGTGCCAGACTGAAGCTGGTTGTCTCTGGTTTCTGGTCAATGGGGGATTACAGCGTGAGCTGGACTAAGGGGGCAGGAGATCGCGTAAGTGAGAGTGGTGGGGGGGGAGGTGGTTGTGTGGTGGTGTTGGGGGGGGGGAGTGTTGGGGAGGGGTGGTCAAATTGAACCCCATTTAGCCATAGAAAGATCATGGTCTCTGGGTGCGCCTTGATCGTGGTTTGGTAACGTGATCCGAGTATTAGGTTGCTCAACACACAGAATCTCATTAGGAGATCGCCCTGCTTATCACTCTTTCAACCCTTTTTCATTTTATACGTCTGTCTCAAATCCAATAATTAACAAGGGCAACCGGTTTTGCGGGCGTCTTTTACCTGGTTGGGAGCTTCTTCGAAGCCGGTACTGAATGATGGTATAGCCAAGCGGCACGACAACATGTGTCCTCACATGCGCAAGATAGAGGCAGGATTGGTAGAGATCGTGGTGACACCACACGGACAGAGCGCCAAATTGTGCCCAAGAAACACTACAATACGACAACCTCGGAAGCGGGGGTCCAAAACGATACAAAAACGCGAGGTCTACAGTGGCCAAAACACGACGAGAGGCCAGGAACAAAGAAAAGGGAGATAGAGAGGCGTCAAAGTGTCGGAAGAACGATTGCGCCCTGATACGCTACAGTGAAAGAAAAAAGGACCTAACACACACCAACAACGTTATAACAATAAAAACTATGGATAAGGACGGAACAAGCAAGGAAGGTAAACAAGATCGAGGTTAGCACACGGGACGAGGACAAAAACGAAAGAGGAGAGAAAAAGGAAAAAGAGAAAGAAACGGAAAAAAAAAGAAAAGAAGAAAAAAAAAAAAAAAGAAAAAAGAGGCACGCCCCAGGAAAAGAAAGAAGCGCGGCGGCAGGGGAGGCAAGGCAACAAAAACCGGAATCAGCCGGCGCCCAGGGCGGAAGAGCCACGACGGCCGAGGCTGGACGCACTACAGAGAAACCGCCGCTACCTGACAGCAGGGAATAGTATCGGTGCGTGCCCAAGTATTTCTCTTAGGGCGACGGCTGGCGAGAGAGCATTTTCATTGGGGTCAATGTTGGACATCCTTCCACTCCAACTTCCTCTTTAAAGTGGTGAATGCTCTCTGTGCTGTTGGCAACATTGCCATTGGTGGTGGCAGCCAGGTCTGCTTCCTCTGACTGGCAAGAGAATTGGTCTGAGTCCAGGGGGGATCCCTGTGTCTGGCACTCTGGATATTCAAACGCTCAGGGCAGACCCAGGACCTTTCTGGCATGCGTGTTCATTGTTCATCTTGATCTCCTTGTCTTCAGCTGTATCTCCATTTGCAGAACCCCTGCTGGTCGAATCAGAGTGCCTGCAGGGGTTAGTCACCTCCTTCTTGTCTCTGATGTCCACATGCTTTGCTAAGTCTTGAAGGGTGATGGGGCTTTGCCCATGGCCATTGTTATTTTCAAATGTATCTGAAATACTATGGTTTAAACTTGTAGCTATTGAATCCGCAGTTCTCGTATTCACTTTGACATATTTTACCCTGAATCTCAAAATAAGCCCCACAAGACTGATGGCCAACAGCAGGAACACCACAAAGTTAATTGTAAGGCTGATGGTCAGGCTGTTCAGCTGTATTCCAGTGAAGGTCTCTGCAGTGTTTGAGATGTTGACAATAACGATACAGTTTTCAGACTTGGAGTCAAGCTTGGGACTGCTTGCTTTCACCTTGAACTCTATTAAGTCCTCTTTTTGGCACTACTTTTTTCCCTGTAGACAGCACTGGTGAAATAAATGGTTCACTGGTTCTGTTCACTGAAAAGAACGAGAGGAATACACAAGAACCCTGTCTACTCTGCAATCTTTGTCAACGGGTGAGACCTGGCCGATGCTCTGCCCCACTTTAGAGTTCTCAGGGAGCTGAAAGTAATATTCTGTTGGTGTGAAGACAGGGCTGAACTCGTCAACACTCTCAATGTCCACCTGAACCTTAATTGTTGCTGTTTCATCTCCTTTATCTTTAACTGGGACCACAAAGCAGTACCTATTCTCTCTTTTGTAGTCAAAAGTTTGCTTGGAATAGATGTTCCAAGTCAAAGAGTCTATTGCAAAAGCAGCCTTTATATTTGGCCTTCCATAATCCACTGAGCATGGTGACAAAATGGAGTAGGCCACCTTCCAAATGGACCTGAATCATGGTCCATTGCATGGAGTTAGCAAACATGAGTAAAGGTAGCCTGATTTTCCAAGACTAAGCAGTTCATGGCAGTGAGCTTAAAGTAGGGAGAGAAAGCACAGCAAAGGCAATTTTTCTGCTCCCCATGCTACTGTCATTAGCGGCTTGAATGGTCAGTGTGAATTTGGCATCTTCTTTATAATCCAAACTGATTCAGTTCCACTGCACCACTTCTGTTGTCTAATCTGAAGTGACCTTTATCATTGCCAGAAACAATGTGAAACTTTATTTCACAATTGACTTCATCATCTGGGTCATGAGCTGACACCTGAGTGGGCCTACTCCACAGAAGAATGCTTTCGCAGACCTGAATGTGATAGACAGGAGGGTTATCATTAGTATCCTGCACGGTTACTGAGACTACTGCAGAAGCATTTAGTGAAGGCATCCCCCGATTAAAGGCAACTACCGCCATAGTGTAGCTCATTGTGTTTCACTGTCCAGGGGATCACACAGCACCACTGCCTTGTACTCATTGCCTGTCTGTAAAACACTGGTCTCAATGCAAAATCTGTCCTGCTCATTCCCACCAAAGATGGTGTAGTCAAGATAAGAGTTCACATGGGACAAGTCCTGGTCAGAAGCTGACAGATACAACACGGTGCTCCTGACTGCTGCATCTTCAAATACACTCACTTGGCATGTGGCTTGCATAAACTGAGGTGCATGGTTATTAACGTCTCGTATTTGTATTGCCACAGAAGTCACAGTCGTTAAAGTTGGGTCTTCACCATCTTTGGCCTCCACAGTGAGGTGTATCACAGAGCTATACATAAAGTACATCAACGGCTTGCTGGTGAAATAAGAACCTAGTTTTTTTACCTGCAGTAGGTAAGTTTGGTTTACTTGAAGTAAGGATTATATATATAGAATAGATATATTGTCGTATATATATAATTATATATATTAGATATTATCTATAGTATATATATATATATATATTATCAAGAGTTTCGTAACAACCGGGAGCCCAGTATAATATCTATCTTGATATGTTACTGTTATGGTGAAACGACCCGGTTTACACAAGTGACCCTACACTACAAATTTTTTAAACCCTTCTAGTTTATTTATATTGAATACTGAGCCAATGTCACCTTTCTTTGTCCATAATATCTTCAAAATATATCTTTAGAGCTTTAAACTTGGTGCATGTATAGTGTATATATTTGCAATTACAGTATTTTAATATATACAATGTGCACTGTATGTGTATGCATTTTAATATTAAACAAACAAAATATGAAATACTGTACAATAAACAAATATCACAATATATCATTATCAACATAACAGGTTCCAGATGAAGGAAGTCTATAAAACCGGTGTGTAACATTCTTCTGAAAAATATATATAGATATATACTATATATATATATATATATAATTATAGTATAGATATATATAATATATTATATATATATCATACACTTCAGTTTTGGGCGTTATTTTATTTGTACATTAGAAAATTATCCTTTCGACTGTTATTAGGTATTGAAACAGGTACCGACGAAGGCAGTTCGTTAAACTCTGATTACATAAAATGCTCTTAACACCCAAGTTATATCTGGAACAGTAAATCATTACCTTATTTAATCTTATTTAACCACTTAAACATTGCTAATGAAAATACACTTGTATAAAATCAAAAATGGTTTTAAGGAATGAAGCAATTGACCACTTGCAGACATGGAAGTAATTATCTGGTATTATTTTATTACATGCATGACTAGTTTAAGCATTTTGTTTGCTAAACTGTCAAACAGTCTTTAAAAGTGCACCAAATCAATCAAAGGGATCAGTACTTCTGATCCTTCTATCAGAGACTCATGTATTGCCATTTGTTGTCTATATAAACATGTTGCTGTAGATTCAAGTTAGGAAAGAGCATGTTATGTGTAGTCCCTGTGATTAGGGTATAGTATCATGAGGTGATTCTATGTAAAGGTGACAACATGTGGTAACTGTATCCTTCTTATTTAGCACAATTAGCTAATTGCACAGATGCCATATATACTCACCATTGTTTGAACTGATGTAAAACCCCTTAGAAGCTGATGAAAGGAGCCGGTAGGAAACCTCTCGATTGAGTTTCTGGATCTCTGTCAGTGGCAGACAGTACCAGAACAAATACGAACATAAGAAAGTTTACAAACAAGAAAAGGCCATTCTAGGGCGAACAAAGCCAGACCAACAATCGATCTAAATAACTCGGTCTTAGGGGAGTTTCGTAGAGCAGAAGGATACCAGGGTGTCAGCTTCAACTACATTAATGGGGAGTTGATTCCAGACTCTCACATTTCTCTGTGTAAAAAAGTGTCCCCTATTTTCTGTTCTGAATGCCACTTTGTTTAATCTCCATTTGTGACCCTTGGTCATTTTCTTTTTTCAGGTTGAAAAAGTCACTTGGGTCGGCATTGTCAATTCCTTTTAGATTTTTGAATGCTTGAATTAGGTCGCCGCGGAGTCTTCTTTGTTCAAGACTGAATAGATTCAGTTCTTTTAGCCTGTGTGCATATGACATGCCTTTTAAACATGGAGTAATTCTGGTCGCTCTTCTTTGTACTCTTCTAGAGCAGCAATATCTTTTTTACAAGCGAGGTGACCAGAACTCAACACAAGAAACAAGATGAGGTCTTACTAGTGCATTGTACAATTTGAACATTACTTTCCCTTGATTTAAATTCAACACTTGTTTTCACAATGTATCCGAGCATCTTGTTTTCCTTTTTTATAGTTTTCCCACATTGTCTAGATGAAGACATTTTCTGAGTCAGCATAAACTCCTAGGTCTTTTTTTCATAGATTCCTTCTTCAATTTCAATATCTCTCATATGATATTTATATTGTACATTTTTTTTTCCTGCGTGCAGTGCCTTACACTTTTTTTCTATTAAATGTATTTGCCACGTGTCTGCACGGTTTTGAATGCTGTCTAGATCATTTTTGTAACTGGAAACGACGCGTTGTCACAAAACGGTGTGGAGGTAAACCACAGTAGACATTCAATTGTTCAAAACAATGAATTGGGTTAGATTCAGTAATACATCGAAATCTTACGTCTCCTGGATTATGAACTAAGGGAAACATGTGGGTGACAACGGTGGAGAGCGAGGTCAAAACTCACGTTGTGCCTCCCCCCCGTCAGATCTAACACTCTGAAAGGCCGATTCCTATCTCCTTCTGTTGTACCGACCTCCCACTTCTTATGACGTCTAAACTAACCGCAACTGTCCTTCTACGTCTTTTTTGTCTGTAGTTCAAATATCCGAACAATTAAACATTACCAAAATAAATAAACAAACAAACAAATATATAACCATTGTGTTATATGACCTATAGTTTTAAGATTCTATCCATCAAGACATTTTTTCATTTTCATTTTAATTCAGTGTATTTATAGTAAACATATACAGCTGGTTTAAATTGTTAAAGCAGGCCTCTCATACAGTACATTTCCCCATTCTGGAGGTCTGGGTTCAAACAATTCAACACAGAGAGGCCAAGGAAAAAAAGCACTAAAATCACAAACAATAAATGAAAAAGTAAAACAAAATACAAACATGGGGTTTCCATGCGGGGCAATTTACACATGAAAAGGTTTGTGGCTGAAAAAAAGGCCAAAGAGAAGGATAGAGTAAATCTCATTTACTTGTGTAAATGACGAAAAACACAGGAAAATCCACGGCCAGTTTCGCATGGTTGTTACTGTGGATTCCAAGATAGCAGAAAGTAGTGGCTGATGGGCATTTTTATTGTTAGCAGGGTCTAGTTCACCTTAATGATAATATGGGCAGCTTTTTTATTATTGTTTTTTTACTGTGTCATGTTGTTTATTTCGTGTGAGTTATGCCCTTGTTATAGTATTAAGTAATAACAACTTAAAAGAAAGGAGATCACCTCTGACAGCAAGAGCTTAAACTGGAGCCTGAGGGAAACCTTCCGCCCCGGTCTGTCCTCACAGGCAGCCAACTGTTTCCTGAACACCTCATTTTGTTGTTGAAAAGAGTTTGTGCAGGATACAGCAGGCAGTGTCAATTTTGGGAACAAACTAATGCACTTCAATCCGTTTAATCAGTATCGGCCACCTCGTTTTCAAGTGCCCACTACCCGTATTTGCCCGAGCGTGGTGTTGATTGCTTCCTCAGCAGCTGTCAGCCATCCAGATGGGTAGGGTTTCATAAGACAGGGTAGTATATGCAGCATCACCCGATCTCCTATATGCTGTATTGCCTGTATTGAATGAAAAGAAATACATAATGTCTCTGCCGGTTTTCAGCCATGGTGATCTGCAATACCTGTTTGTCAGTTTCATTTTACACCTCTGAGTTAATTTTTAATTCATGAGTCATAAGATAAATTAGTTGAAAAAGTATTCACTACTAACAACATGACACACCACTAATAATATTTGAAAAACAATTTGGGTAAGAGCAGTAAAACACATTATTAACAAACCAGGCACAAGGTATTTTGCTTTATTTCTGCTCCGTTTATCATGAACAGAATCAGAGGCTCTGATCTGTAAAACATACTGGCAACTTTACCTCATGGATTCCCATTGTCAGCAAAACTGTAGGACAGAGCTGGGCTCAGGTCCATTTCATTCACTGATACCTGGATTACAATGTAGCCAGCTGGAAGGTCTGGTGAACAGCAAAAAAAAGAACCACATTCAGCTTTACTTAATATATTTTAAAAAATGGAAACAAAATATCTCAAACATGAATGTTTAATCCTGGGATTTCAATTTTGATTTAATAAAAATAAGTGCTGCTCCTTTCTTAAGATCTGTGATTAAACAGTGAAGATTGGTATTGTTGGATTGCAGGTTTGTAATTGCTTAAAGTGTAAAGTTTGTGACTCTTTTGTAAATGTATTGCAGCCTGATATGAGACAGCCTACTCTGAGCTTTAAATGACTGGGAGGGGGGGCACCCAATCCCTAAGTAACTTGAACTGTTTTTGTTAAAGGAAAACCATATTGGTAATGTTAAAGTGAACCACATATCCACCATGTCATTTTGCACTCTTTATGTGTGCGATATACTTTTTGCTTTGTCAAAAATCTGCAAGTTTCATCAATTCAAGCATTCAGTGGTAGTTAATAAAGCCAGATGCAGAATCCTTAGTAAATGCTATGTACAGTTTCTGCAGGCTCCATCAATGGGATCGCTGGGGCATTGCCATTGACATCCACAACCTGGATTCTCACAGTGGTGGTAGCAGTCAGTTGGGGGCTGCCTTTATCAGTAGCCAAAAGAATCAGCCTGCAAAGCCAGACATGTTACAAAGTAAATACATGTATTTTCTTTCTGAGAAACCATGAGCTCAGAGTTGCTGTACTTGGCAATATAAATTGTGTTTAACATAGCTGAGCATTATAAAGCCCAGAGAAGTACAGTGCCTATAGAAAGTCTAAAACTTTTTTTCACATTTTGTTGTGTCAGTGACTTAGAGTTTCATGCATTTAAATGAGTTTTTTTTTTCACTTATCTACGCACCATACTCCACACTGTTATATACATAAAAATG